>NW_004797973.1:107652-109613 GCF_000002075.1 Aplysia californica
AGAGAGAGAGAAGGGAAGAGAGAGCGAGAAAGAAAAAGAGCGAGAAAGAAAATAGAGTCAGAGAGAAAGATGCAGACAGAGAGACAGATAGACAGTGTAAGGGGGAAAGAGACAATATGAAAAAGGAGGAAGAAGAGTCGATATATGCAAGAATTAAAGATAAAAGGAGGGTGGAGGGGTTAAGTTGAGGGTAGTTTATTGTTTGGGGTGAGTTGGGGGGAATTATCCTGCGTAGAAAATATAGGCAACACAATAATTTTATCTTTAAAGATTCTTGCTCGTTATCTTTCAACACATCTCATCTCTGTGTTTCTATTGACAAACTATTTATTTTTTCATCTCTGGGACTCCCTGTCTGTCAAGCGATCTTAAACTTGCAGAGATCTCAGTAATCGGTGGGTATCTCGATTCATCCGTTCCACCTTTCTCCGACTGAGCGCTATTCGCAAACACGTGTGTGGGCGTCCGCGTGTGGATGTATTTGCATAGTTGTTTATTTGTATCTCTTCCTCTCGTCTTTATCTTTTGCCTGTGCTTTGAAGTTCGAACGACGTCGGATCATCCAAATCGTGATCTTCTTTTGCTCACGTGATCCTCTATCTCTCATATGTGATTATTTTCCCTTCACTACTTTTTCATTTGTTCCAAGTTCGAACGCTCTTGATAGATCTCCGCACTCATTTCTTTATGATGCGCCCCCCCCTCTTTTTCTTAAATAAAAAAATTCCACAACGCATGCATACAAATGCACAAACGATTCCAACAACTATAATAATAATGATAAATTAACAACAACAGCAATAACAATAACAACATCAACAGCAGCAGCAGCAGAGGCGGCAACAGCAACAACTACGACAAATCCCTCACCCGTCGCAATAAAAACCAAGAAAGAATAAAGTTACACTGCTCTTTTCAAAATCAAGAACGATATCTGAAGCATTTTCTAATAGTTTAAATACTTTAGATAGTAATGGAGCAAAAAGGAAAAAAAAAACGTTTTGTCTCCCTGGCTGCGTTTGATGCATATGCGCATGTAAGCATGCCTTTTTGCAACCGTTGTGTCTGTTCGTGCCAGTTTGTCTATTCTTCTGCTACTGAAACTTTCCAACTTTTTAAAATTGACTTCAACCTCTCATTTCAATTTTAAATGCCAATCGCACTTTCTCCTGGGGTTTTCTAAAGGTCCCTCCCCAGAGCCATCACCATTTTAAGTCCTTCTTTCTCTCGTTCTTTCCCCTCAGCCTCCCACCCTTTTTAACTCGGGAGTTCCCCATTCTGTATGTCCTCCTCCCAATGATTTACAGGAAGGTAAGACATCTCCCCCCAGTGGAACATCAAACACCTCCCGGACCAGACCTCCGGTACGGGGAAGGAATATTTCGCTCCATTTCTTCAAGGCTCCTTCAAAGCCAGCAGCCCCGTAGAAACCGTTTAATAAATCGTCCAATCTGGCCCGCCTCCGAGGCTGCGGTCGGAGGATCCAGGAAAATCTGGCAATGAAGCTGTTGCCACCTAGGCCGGCGATAGGACGGTGACAGGAACCAGATGGCGGCCGTGCAAATGAGATGGGCGCGCAAAGGGAGCGAGGAACTAGAACTGTGCCAGCACCCATTTCTGATTGAATCGGATTTTTTTTTTGGGGGGGGGTATTCAAACTTTGAAATAGATAGTTATAAATCGAATTACAGTGTAGTCCAAGTAAACGTCTCAAAAGGATATCTAGAGTAGTGAAGCAAAGATCTGGTGTTTACAATCAATATACCGATTTCCATTTATTTTTCATACCAGCTACACGACTACAATTAGTAATCATATTAATTTAAACAAAATGAACATGTTTGACGTCTATATTTCGTAAAGTTTAATTTCTCAAAATCTAGTCACGCCAAACAATTTCCAAATAAGTAATGGACTGATTGATTGATATTGTATTTACGAACATTATGTAAGCATCTATT
>NW_004797973.1:109713-113057 GCF_000002075.1 Aplysia californica
TCAACTGAGCCATCGGGACTCTTTGGGGCAGGTCGGGAAAAATGATAAAACAGATGGAGGATGAAGAGCGCACAGGGAGAGAGAGAGAGAGAGAGAGAGAGAGAGAGAGAGAGAGAGAGAGAGAGAGAGAGAGAGAGAGAGTGAGTGAGAGAGAGAGAGAGAGAGAGAGAGAGAGAGAGAGAGAGAGAGAGAGAAGAGAAGAGAGAGTGAGAAAGAAAAAGAGTGAGAAAGAAAAAAAATAGAGTCAGAGAGAAAGACGCAGACAGAGAGACAGATAGACAGTGTAAGGGGGAAGAGACAATATGAAAAAGGAGGAAGAAGAGTCGATATATGCAAGAATTAAAGATAAAAGGAGGGTGGAGGGGTTAAGTTGAGGGTAGTTTATTGTTTGGGGTGAGTTGGGGGGAATTATCCTGCGTAGAAAATATAGGCAACACAATAATTTTATCTTTAAAGATTCTTGCTCGTTATCTTTCAACACATCTCGTCTCTGTGTTTCTATTGACAAACTATTTATTTTTTCATCTCTGGGACTCCCTGTCTGTCAAGCGATCTTAAACTTGCAGAGATCTCAGTAATCGATGGGTATCTCGATTCATCCGTTCCACCTTTCTCCGACTGAGCGCTATTCGCAAACACGTGTGTGGGCGTCCGCGTGTGGATGTATTTGCATAGTTGTTTATTTGTATCTCTTCCTCTCGTCTTTATCTTTTGCGTGTGCTTTGAAGTTCGAACGACGTCGGATCATCCAAATCGTGATCTTCTTTTGCTCACGTGATCCTCTATCTCTCATATGTGATTATTTTCCCTTCACTACTTTTTCATTTGTTCCAAGTTCGAACGCTCTTGATAGATCTCCGCACTCATTTCTTTATAATGCGCCCCCCCCCCTTTTTTTAAATAAAAAAATTCCACAACGCATGCATACAAATGCACAAACGATTCCAACAACTATAATGATAATGATAAATTAACAACAACAACAATAACAATAACAACAGCAACAGCAGCAGCAGCAGCAGCAGCGACAGCAGCAACAACAACAACAACAGCAGCAACAGCAACAACTACGACAAATCCCTCACCCGTCGCAATAAAAACCAAGAAAGGAAAGAATAAAGCTACACTGCTCTTTTCACACTGCTCTTTTCAAAATCAAGAACGATATCTGAAGCATTTTCTAATAGTTTAAATACTTTAAAAAAAAACGTTTTGTCTCCCTGGCTGCGTTTGATGCATATGCGCATGTAAGCATGCCTTTTTGCAACCGTTGTGTCTGTTCGTGCCAGTTTGTCTATTCTTCTGCTACTGAAACTTTCCAACTTTTTAAAATTGACTTCAACCTCTCATTTCAATTTTAAATGCCAATCGCACTTTCTCCTGGGGTTTTCTAAAGGTCCCTCCCCAGAGCCATCACCATTTTAAGTCCTTCTTTCTCTCGTTCTTTCCCCTCAGCCTCCCACCCTTTTTAACTCGGGAGTTCCCCATTCTGTATGTCCTCCTCCCAATGATTTACAGGAAGGTAAGACATCTCCCCCCAGTGGAACATCAAACACCTCCCGGACCAGACCTCCGGTACGGGGAAGGAATATTTCGCTCCATTTCTTCAAGGCTCCTTCAAAGCCAGCAGCCCCGTAGAAACCGTTTAATAAATCGTCCAATCTGGCCCGCCTCCGAGGCTGCGGTCGGCGGATCCAGGAAAATCTGGCAATGAAGCTGTTGCCACCTAGGCCGGCGATAGGACGGTGACAGGAACCAGATGGCGGCCGTGCAAATGAGATGGGCGCGCAAAGGGAGCGAGGAACTAGAACTGTGCCAGCACCCATTTCTGATTGAATCGGATTTTTTTGGGGGGGTATTCAAACTTTGAAATAGATAGTTATAAATCGAATTACAGTGTAGTCCAAGTAAACGTCTCAAAAGGAAATCTAGAGTAGTGAAGCAAAGATCTGGTGTTTACAATCAATATACCGATTTCCATTTATTTTTCATACCAGCTACACGACTACAATTAGTAATCATATTAATTTAAACAAAATGAACATGTTTGACGTCTATATTTCGTAAAGGTTAATTTCTCAAAATCTAGTCACGCCAAACAATTTCCAAATAAGTAATGGACTGATTGATTGATATTGTATTTCGTAAAGGTTAATTTCTCAAAATCTAGTCACGCCAAACAATTTCCAAATAAGTAATGGACTGATTGATTGATATTGTATTTACGAACATTATGTAAGCATCTATTCCTCAGAGCTTTTACTAGTATGGGATAGAGCGCTATATAAATGCAATCTATTATTATTATTATTATTATTATCTTTTTTTAAATTATTATTATTATTATTATTATTATTATTATTATTATTATTATTATTATTATTATTATTAATTATTATTATTATTACATCGCCCTGAATAAATTAAGAGAAATGAGTCAGACCAGACGACAATCTTGACCATTCTGTAAAATGGCTCAAAGATACCTTATAAAAGATTCATCTCGAAAATAAAAAAGCCTCAGAAAGAACAATCCGACGATGCCGTTTTTAATCCATTTCATTGAAAGAATCTACAAGCCCTGATCACAAAATTCATTTACCCAGGAAATCTGTTTTTCAGAAATTATCCGGCTAACCAAATAGTTCTTAATATGGATCCGGCGCCCACAGGGAGCCAGGGAGCGAGGTACAAGCAAGGGCAAAAACTCTCCAGCTTCCGTGTTCTACGTTTCTGGGAAAGGTTTTATGCTTACATTACCTCCTTTTTCTTTGATTCGCTCTTCCTACGCTAGATTTCGTGTGTTCACGTAGGCATCTGAAGCCTCGGTTCGTGAAAAGGGGGTCTGCGAGACACTCTTTCGAGGGGGTCTTTTTCGGGGTTCTCCACTGAGACAAAAACTACACGCAGACTGGCAGGGAGGGAGACGAGCTATTAGTCTTTTTAGAAGAGCCTGATTCTGTCTTTTTCATGGAGAAACGGACAAGAAGGAGACTGCTGATACTGGGGGAAGATAGAGGGCGGACAGAGATGTTGAGGGTGTCAGGGATTTGGGGGCGGGGGGGGGGGGGGGGGGGGGGGGTATTAAAAAGTAAAAAGGGAATATGATATTTGGAAAAAGGAATGAAAATAAAAATTGCCCTCGCCCCCTCTCTAAAAGTATAGGAAAAGCGGCAAACAACTGCGACTCCAACCATTTCAAAATTATAATAACGCTAACATCAGAAATCATCTCTTTTTGGTGGCCTCGGATATTTCGGATGGTGGGGCTCCCCCAAGGGTATGGTCCCCCCCCACGACCCCATTTACACTAACTATCCCGTCAGGATAACCACTGTCCATGG
>NW_004797973.1:114929-119328 GCF_000002075.1 Aplysia californica
GAAAGAGAGAGGAATAGATAGATAGATAGAGAGAGAGAGAGAGAGAGAGAGAGAGAGAGAGAGAGAGAGAGAAAGAGGGGGTAGGCAAAGAGATAGGACGAATGAGAGAGAGAAATGGATAGGCTGAAAGCGAGAACGAGAACAGGAGAGAGGGAAGGGAGAGAAAAGGAGAGAGAGCGGGACTGAAAGAGAGAGGAACAGAGAGAAAGAGAAAGAGAGGAAGTGTGAGAGAGGTTGAGAGAGATAGAGAGTGAGAGAGGGAGAGATAGAAAGAGAGAGAGAGATGATGTGTGCAATGAGGGTAGACGTATAAGGGAAAAGCCACACATAAAGCTCCGGGAGCCGAACTTAACAAGAGCATAAAAAGAACACAAGGTCTGGCGAAAAAATTCACACGTGTTACCCCGACATCTGCCACCTTTCAGTTTTAATAACGTTACAAGACACCTTTGTTTAGGATTTTGACCACTCCCTACAGGTCAAAGTTCTCGTGTGAGTGGTTGGCGGGTGCTCCGGTGAGATTTAGTCCTTATTTCCCATCAAATGTCTTTCGTCTTTTTCTCTCTTCCTTTTTGTGTTTGTTACTCTCTTGTAACTGTTCTGATCTTCTCCATTTAAAGGACTTAGTTATGTTTACGTTACCCTAATACTCTTACTCTTGCTAAAACATACATTCTCCACATCTGATACGACAGGGAAACCAATAAAAAAAATAATTGAATAGATCCAGTATTTGGATCGAGGAATGTGCAAAAAAGTCAGTGTTAAATGTGTAGGCAGAAGGGGTTGGGTTAAAGTCATTGCTTCTATTTGAGGCAACAGAAAGTATGGAAGAAAGGAGCAAAGAAAGATGCACAGTTGAAGAAAATAGTGAAGTTAAAAGAAACAGATACAAAAGGGCGTTTTGTACAGGGAAGAAACTGGAAAGTGTGTGAGAATAGAAGTAGGGAAGGAGACAAAGAGAGAGGGAGAGAGAGGGAGAGAGAGAGAGAGAGAGAGAGAGAGAGAGAGAGAGAGAGAGAGAGAGAGAGAGAGAGAGAGGGAGAGAGAGAGAGAGAGAGAGAGAGAGAGAGAGAGAGAGAGAGAGAGAGAGAGGGGGGGTGAGAGAGGGGGGCAGCGACGACAGGGAGAGCGACGAGAGAGGGGGAGGGGGAGACGACGAAATGTGAAACAATGATTTAGACAAAAAAACATCACCTGCAAACCCCCCTCACCCCCACCCCTCCCCACCCCCATCCCCTTGCTTCACTCATTCGTAATCAAATCTCGTCCCTAGGCTGACAGAAAACCCTACCTTTTCTGAAAGAACTGAGTCACCATGAACAATAAATAGACTACAGCTTCTGACACTGGGTCAATCAAATATTTATGTGCTTGCATAAAACATATTATGTTGTTTACCAAATCAAAAGAAAGGGCGATAAAAATAATGTGCACTAGTTATTTTCATAAAGGAAAAAGAAAGAGAGGTTTTATACTATTAAGTATTTCGTAGGCCCTTGAACACTGAAAAAAAGTTGTCAATTATATTGATTTCCGTTTCTCTTTCGATTATTTTCTAGCACTACATCTCAATTTATGAGCATAATGTGAAGGATCATTTTAGACAGAATCGATCCATCAATTTTGCATAGAGTAAAATTCAATTTCAGTCAACATGATTTTTAGTAGGGGTTTAATAGATAGATAGTTACGATCATAAGGTTCGAACAAACTACGAAATATACGTTTGCCTTTGATACATTTTTCGTTCTTTCTCTGTGTTAATCGATGCCACTCAATGCTCCCTATACTCACTAAAATTCCATCGTCCACTTTCCGCAAACCCTAAGATCCCACCTCCAGTCATTCCCAGATGTTGGGAACCAGTCGAACGTTTCCACTGAACCTCCCAGAGGTAGCAATAATTAAGTGAAAGAAAATGTCAGGGCCAAGTCAGGTAAACAGGGGAGAGATTTTCGGAGCTTGTTTCATAATATTATTCCTCTTGGCCTGCGCGATCCCTGGCGTGCAGTACTCACCCCGAAGTGACAGATGAAATTAGGATGGCGAAGGAAAACGATGGCGTGAATGTGCCAGGTAGTTAAAGCCAGGTTTTCCACCACGGGCAGCGTTATCAAAATCGCATAGCAATTAATTTTGACGTACAGGAATAAACAACTGACCCAACCCTTCCCATTGACTGATGCTTGACCGCCGTGAAAGCGTTTCAAGGGTCCTAGAAGCAGAGAGTAAGTGAGAAAAGAAGGAGATGAATAAAGGAAACGGCAGTCTTCCTGAGGGATATGTGGGAGGGGTACAGAAGAAATTTGGAATATCGCGCCAGCCGGGCAGTTTGATGGTTCCCAGTGTCTATGCCCGCTGTGCATGTCTCTTAAAAGAGCATTAAACGAAAGGAATTATTATAGAGGATTGGGAGCGCTGAGCTGAAGTAATCGCTCGTTTAGTAGACGGCTGAAAGACCCCCAGGAGAAGGAACTTGGATGCATGAGTGAGTGCGCCTGTTTCTTCTTTCTCGTCTTCTCTTCCTTGTCATCTTCCTTTTTCAAACAAAACCCCCCGCCCCGCGGAGAACCCCCCCTAAAAATCCAAAAAAAAGCTGTATTAAACAAATCGCCCGGGGTTATCCCCCCCCCCCCCCCCCCCCCCCCCCCAATTAAAAGAGAAGATTACAGTGGAGAGGTAAATAGTGACTCAAAAGAACATGGATGAGACGAAGACAAAGAGGCAGACCAACAGAGAGACATGCGAATCGACGTATGGGTGAACAGACAGACATGGGGAAAGATGCCGAGGTCAGACTGAGGATCTGTGTGTACAGGGGACGGGGGGGGGGGGGGGGGAGAGTTGGAGAGTTGCGGAGTGGAAAGACAAAACGTCGAACAAGTGTCTGAAGTGGGAGCGGTCATGAGCGTGGAAGGGGGTGCAGACTGATAAAGGTTCCAGTTGAAAGATGCGCCTCCAGCCACAAGCCACAGAGGACGAGGACGAGGAGCTGGGGCCTCACAAGAGATGGCTTCATTTCTCCGGGTGCTCCTCCCTCGGGAGGCGGCGGTAATGACAGACACGGAGGATTAGACAAACAAAAGGCAGGAGCTCGGCAGTGCCCTTGTTTTCTTTGGTCGGCATAACTGTTGTGTCTGGGGCGGCAACCCCCGTCTGTGCGGGTAACTTTTACCTTGGGCTGCAGTCTGATATGCCCAATTTTATATTGTCTTAACATCAATACCGGCGGTTTCGTGTGGAATGGTTGGGGGAAAAAAGTGAAAAGTCAACTCGGATTTGTACAGACGGAAACGTTACGTCAGAAAAAAGACGCTGATTAGGATTATTGAGTGAGAAGCCGCGACTTGTTATTTATACTGTTTTCTCTCTTAGGGCGATGGGGGAGAACATGAACATGGGGGATGAAGTAAGATGGGAGGGGGCGGGGAGGGGGTGTGTTTTAATAATAAGGTCACAGCAAGCTAGACGGGTTATTCTTCATGGATTTGGTGTTTGGAGGAACGGCATGATTGAGAAGACGAGTACAAGGAAGAAGTTCAGGTAGAAGATGAGAAAGGCACTGCATTCGGTGGGAAATGACACTCGTTGGAGAGCTACGGAGCTTTAATAGTTCGTGGTTCAGGGTTGAATGAAAATTAATCTGACTGTATGTCCGAATTCACATACCTCGTGTTGACCTTTGCTCGCCAAGCACTTTACTGGTGGCATATTCCAAGGACTCTGATACTGGTTCCGTGTTAAACGACTGCTGTGTCTTAGAACGGACACATGTAAGTACTCTATGAATCGAAACCCATTCGCCCGGAAAAGAGATCGTCCCAAATGTTTTGGGGCTTTACTGTGTACGGTTTCCACTTGGATAACCTAACAATGTTGAGAAAAGAAACCTCGTGTTATCACCAAAGTCTACATCTTTCAGCTCACTCGACGTCACCGTGGAGTCCTTGACTATTTAAACGCCGAGACTTTTTGTTCTATAAGACTGGCCTAGGAATTCTAACAGACACCCCAGGGCAGCACTCAATTGAGCTACATGAGGCATGGACGTGAACTTTCTTCCCACCTCAAGCTGTCGTATTTCAGTAGAACTGGAAAAAATCTTGTTCCTGTCAACCGAACACTCTCCTTAAAAAAAGGTTACACTGGCTGATGAGATACTAATAAGCATTTCACAGGCCAGCTTTTAACTTCAGGGCCTTTTTCACGTAATGGGTTCTGAGCTTCTTTTGGGGAGAAAGGTTTCCTAAATAGTTTGTGAAGGAGTTTCTGCGATGTGTAAGCATAGAGACCACAAACGATTTAGCGTGAATCAATTTATTGATCTTTTGTAGGAGCCTTACTGCAAAGCAACATGAGTCCAATTTATTTGTACATGTAAAGTATTTCTCTCACC
>NW_004797973.1:119894-120977 GCF_000002075.1 Aplysia californica
AAAACAAAGCGCAGACCAGATTTATAAGTTCATCTGGACAAAGAAGTAATTCGAATAATATATTAATTGACTGTAATAATACTCAAGAGGCAGGACCTTCTAATTCATCAATGACCATTATACCATTTGACATAGATGAAAATGTAAAGAGAGTCTGAAACACCATCTAGACAACCCGAATTCAAGAAAGCTCAGTTTAAGATTCGAATCATCTTCAACAACATTAATTTTGTCTAAAGATTAGACAATTATAAAGAATAAGGTTTTAAACTAAATGTGTACCGGTTTTAATTGCTTCTTAAATTGCTTTCGATGTGAATTTCATTTCAACTGATTTGCTCGACTGAAAGCCACTTTTTTCTTGACTGGAAGGACTAAAATTTGTATAGAGGACCTTCTAAGACATTTAGAAAACAAAACAAAAACAAAAGCAAAAACAACAACCTCTCTTATTTTTTTAAATTACCCAGGCACTTAAAGGTTATTTCTAAGGAAAACAAAGACTTGCTCCACCACTGGTCAATCGGGCAAAGGAGAGCGAGTCAAATCTAATCATAGCCTAGTTCCTAGAGTTATCTTTTAACGTGCTGATCATTGGCATACACCATAAGTTTTGCTAGGTGGAAACCGTTTTGTAATGTATTCAGAATAAAACATCAAAATCGCAAAAGGAAGATATGTTTAAACTGGCAAGCATTGTGATAAGAAGCCAAAATGCCAAATGCCTTATCAAGGTCTTGTGAACGACAGTCAATTCATTTTTAAAAATTCTTCACAGAAAGTGGTCAAACGACATATTTATTATTACAAGCTAACGATGAATTCCAAATGTTTAAAAGCTGAACGGTTTTTCAAACCTGCCAAATACCAGGACTTTTATTCAAATTTTAGCAGTATCATTTTTGGGCGAATTATGAGTAATGTTTGGAAAGTCTGTACTTTGCAGAAACTAGAAATACGAACTTTACCTACCTTTATTACGTGTATAGTTGTTAACCAACGTTTGTGAGCAGGCGTGAGTGTGTGCTTGTGTTTCTGTGTGTAGATGTGTGTGTGTGTGTGTGTGTGTGTGTGTGTGTGTGA
>NW_004797973.1:121810-123045 GCF_000002075.1 Aplysia californica
TCCCTCTCTCTCTCTCTCTCTCTCCTTCTCCGTATGTCCATATGTGTCGTGTTTCTGTGTCCATACAATTATTTACGTGTTCGTGTCTGTGTTGGGGAAGAGGGATTGGGGCAAGGTTTGAAAAGAACGGAGGAGCAAAGGATGGTCCGGTTTCAACAAAAATACTGAGCGGGAGACTGTTAAGAAAGGAATCTGGAGTAAAAAAAAAAATATAAAAAAAAGAAGAAAATGACAGGATACTATTGCGGTCGTTGAGTGCTGGCTGTTTTAGATTGGTTATTACGGAACTCGCTACTGCATGAGGTCATAATATTATGAGCGCAAACGTGCGGAATGTTGTACAAAAATACATGCAGAGCATTGACTCTGGTTTCACTTTTCAAATCAAGGACTGTTCCATCATAAGCGTGTTCTCCTTATTTCGTTTCCCAATAAAGTGTCTTTAAGAGCCAAGTACCAGCAGTGCTTTTGTCGAAGTCAAAAGCTTTTTTAGCCAAGACGTCCACCACCAGCAATTCTCAACAAACGCCGTGGTACACTTTGGACTCAGACAAAACGCATAATGTGATAACAAAATCACTATCATCGTATAGGTTCAACTCCCTTCAGCATATAAGATCATCTTAGAAGCGTGACCTCTGAAGCTAAAGTTCCACTCCGAAAGGATCGAGCCAAATGGCCGTAGGCCGTAGAGCTTTAAAAACTCCGTCAAACGACCTGTGCAGAAATCGCCTTTGGAGGTTCGAACTAGGGCTAACTGCTCCGTAGTATGATACCAACTGAGCTAACGGGGCTCCCGCCCACAAAGGGAACCCTATAAGTTTTTACAGGTTTGATGAGGATCCAACGTGGCCTATCAGTGTCAGTGCACTGCACGTGTGATGGCAACGGAAGAAAGAGAAGGGCAGTAGCTCAGTGGTCAATTAGATGTTTCCGGTCGTGGTCAGTATCAGTGGACATAGGAAAAATGTGCCAGGGATCTGGCGATCTGCGGGTTTTGGTTATGGTTAGTGCCCCATGTGTTTATTTTAAGGGTGGCTGTCTTATTTCTTGAGACCAAACAGACTTCGTTGGATCGGGGATGGTACTAGAGGGAGTAATTGTGGGGAATTTAAGTGAATCCTGCAGGAGGTTAAGACACACCCGTTCTGACAGAGACATACACAGATCGTGCATTTGTATGTTTAAGCACAAACACACACACACACACACACACACACACACACACACACACA
>NW_004797973.1:123190-124419 GCF_000002075.1 Aplysia californica
CACACACACACACACACACACACACACACACACATATATATATATATATATACACGCACACATATAGACAAACTAAAACATTCATAAACCACACCTAAATCCATGCAGCAGTTGAAGTTTTAGCAAACTATAACGCAAATCAATTTCTCACAATAATTTATTCCATAAATGTTTGCAATAGAATGAGGCAATCCACGAGACAAAATACCACTGTACACCATTGTATAAACTTGACGTAGACAGAAATAACATTCATAAGAATAAAGATAGCAATCATGTAGTACAAGTACACTCTATGTGCTTTACGATTTATCGTAACCCCGAAAACCCTATACAGTCCGAAGCATTCTCAGTTTCAACTGAAGCATTTTTTATAGCATTATATCTTTACACCAAAAAAAATAAAAATAAGGAAGCATTCAATATAGCATAATATCTTTACAGAAAAAAATGAAACATTCGATATAGTATTACATCTTTAAACAAAATCTCAAACACAATTAATGGTTTACCATATAGTTTGCGAAGACAAGTATGCACTGGACAGATCGTGGTCATTAATCACGAAGCTATAACTAATATTATTTTTGCAATAATCACATTTGTACAATTTTCTTTAAAAAAATAATACTTTGTCATTATGTGCATAGATCTAGATTTAAAAGCGTTCACGTTCACAAGGACCGACCATACTTACACCATAGAGCGTTTGTAACACCAATTAAAGCTACACCGAGGGCCAAGGATAAAGCAATCATTGACATAATAATATTAGACTTCGTTACATTTTATACACAGTTCACCTGACACAATAGAGATTTATAAGACATAAGCGGTCTCTGAAAGTCTTTTCGTATAAAGAACGGAAACGCTTTTCAAACGAACTTTGAGATGATGGTGCTTTATATTAATATACATCTGTGTGAGTGTGTTTATGGGGTAGTGTATGTATTATGTGTGTGCGTGTGAGTGTATGTCCATGTATGTGTGGTGTGCACGCGCGTGTTAGCTTGTGTGTATACATTATGTACCGAGGCAAATCAGTAGCCGTCCTACAACTCTGTGAAAATATTCACCTTTGATGTTGCAATAGTCATGGACAATTGTATTTTACAATTATAACAATGGTGGTGAAAAGGGTATGATGATGACGCTGATGATGTAGATGACGATGTAGATGACGATGATAATGAGGAGGAGGAAGAGGAGGAGGAGGAGGAGGAGGAGGA
>NW_004797973.1:125887-128154 GCF_000002075.1 Aplysia californica
GAAGAAGAAGAAGAAGAAGAAGAAGAAGAAGAAGAAGAAGAAGAAGAAGAAGAGAAACAACAACAACAAGCTCAAGTAATAGCACTAAACAACAACAACAGTACACAGCACCACGCATTATTTAACAGCAACATTTCGATGAGCATAATTATTATTGAAATTCAATAGATAGTTTACATATACCTATGCATATCATTGTCATTTTTATGTTTGCATTTATACGGTTGCTCTGGGAATCCCATAATGACAATGCTTTTGCCGTAGCAAAATATGCTTTTAAAGTGAACATTTAATAGGAAAAAAAGAACTTAAATATTTTACGTGAGTTACGAGTAAATGGCGAAGGATGACACAACTGCTAATAATATCCTTAGCGTAAGTTTGCTGAAGTCGTCTAAACCACAAAGCCCCAGCATACCCCGATTATAAGCAGTAACCGATAGCAATCCCCCTTTCCCCCCAAGCTCATGCATCGTTTTGCTTTGGAAAATGACGTCTGAACAGCAACAGAATGTGTATCTTTTTAAATTCTTAAATGTAGGAGTTTCACGTTTTCACCGACGTGACACACTCTAGATCAGGGAGGCGGGCTTTGGCCCTGCCTGTCAGGGCCAGTTTGGGCAGAGAGGGATATAACGTCTGGGCAGAAAGAGTACCGGTAGAGCGTGTCTGACACCCCACTGATGAAGAAAGTGTAACGAGATTCTAAGCCTGTGTACATAATATCCTACCTAAATGTTCAACTCTTTTGATTTTCAGCATTTCCTTTCTATCTAAATCATTTCTAACGCTTCGAGGTTTTGTTGGTATCGTTGTTGTAGTTTTTGTTTTTGTCATTGGTTTGTTGTTATTGCTGTTTTTGTTGATTTGGTTGTTTTTAGTTTGTTGGTGTCCGATGGATTTTTTAAAAAGTAAAAAGTAATAGAAAGGACACCTTTAAAACCCACCCACCCCCTCCAAAAAAAATCCCATTTGTTAATACTGTATCTATGGTCTATGAGGAAATAAACTCAATTAGAACAAAGAAGACTTCAAAATATTATATTACAACGCTCATACTGTGCACAACAAATGTTAAGACTGAATACAAATTAATTAAAGCAATATCACTAACACATGCCAATAATTGCGTGTCGTTGTGAAGACTGATTTATGATCGTAAGAGAATAGAATAACTGAAAGAATACAGAGAATCAAAATATTTGGTAAGTGCAAGCCTATATCGCCATTTCATGTCCCAAAATATTCGATTCACTATAAAAACCAGTGTCACTGACAAAACACTAGAAAACGTCTTTTACTCAGATTTTTGCATCACTGTGGACTAAGATTCGGGATTAGTTTGAGTACTAGCATACATGTATTTCGAAATTTTTGTTTTCAAATTGACTGAACTCAATTCGATACTAGATCTAGTAAACGTTATCAACAAATCGAAAGGCCCGACGCCCCCTTACCTTTCAGTTCCCCAATGTACGTAAGCAAAAATTAATAATTTTTGAACCCTTTTATAACCAACTGAAAAAAAAATTATGTATATTCTTGACATCCCGGCTGTACGTGGCAGACAGTATTAGTTTACTGAAACACACGCAGAGTCCGATAAGGCTTGAAGCTGGGGGCGAATAACGTGATGACAAGAGACAAAATATTTACCCTTAAACAGGATTGGGTCCATACTCAGCCGTGAACTCTCACGAATATACATGAACCAGCATAATCACGACTCGATAGAGAAAGAAAAACTTGTCATTGTAATTATTTAAGTTTTGAGAATAGCCTTTGCTGTGAGATGAAGTACAGATGCATGGACGCAAAAGAGAACACCATCCACATTGTGTGTGTGTGTGTGTGTGTGTGTGTGTGTGTGTGTGTGTGTGTGTGTGTGTGTGTGTGCGCGTGTGTGTGTGTTTCGGTGCCCTAGTGAGTGTAACCTTTCACAGAATACAGTGTGTGTGACTGTGTTGTTAGAGAATGTAAAGGATTTCTTACCGGAGAGAAAGAGGAATAGCTAGTACTCGTTTTTGTAATAGTTAAACGCTCTACTCAGAACGGAATGGGTTTGTTTTTTTCCAAAGCGGAGTACTTTGTTCCTTTGCATTGTTAGAGGGGTTGAATTTTCTGTTGATAAAGTGGCTCTTCCCATAAGACAAAAAGGGAGGGGGGTGGATGGAAACCATGTTACGATTCTCAATTTGACTGGGAGCAACAAATAGATAGATAGATAGATAGATAGATAGATAGATAGATAGATAGATAGATAGATA
>NW_004797973.1:129512-138303 GCF_000002075.1 Aplysia californica
ATCTATCTATCTATCTATCTATCTATCTATCTATCTATCTATCTATCTATCTATCCATCCATCCATCCATCCATCCCCTATCTCTGAGTGGGGTAACAAACGTTCAAAACGTGACAATGGAAAATAAATATTTACCAGTTCATGGGCGGACGTCAGGACCTAGATACTTGGGCTCCCACAGAAAAGATTCTGAATCTAAGTCACAGCGCAACAGATAAAATAGTTTTGTGGTCCATCGCCCTTTTAGACACTATGTAGGTTATTTCGAAATTGTAGCAGTTTGGTCCTCTCCCAAGACATATGGTTGAGAGAAAAGGATAGTCTTGCAAGGCGAGAGGAATACATTATTCAGACAACTCTCGGATTCGAACCTCGAGGTTCGACAAGGCAAACCAAATGCACAATCATTAATCACTACAGCTATTCAGAGAAGACCTTCATATGATGAAAAAACTTTTGAAATGAGTTTTGTTGATGTAACGGTAAAATAAACGGTGGACGGGGTTCTGATTTTGATGGTCAGGCTCCAAATTAGTCTTTTGGAAAGAGTACATTGTAAGAAAGTTGAACAGCTTCCAGTTTGAAAGAACAAAATGATACTGATAAACAGGAAGTCATCTATAATGCCTTAAGTTTAAACATTTTATCGTTCTAATAATAGAGCTAGGTCTACGTGCAAAATATATTGGTAATTGTGTTTTTCTCTAAACAATATTGTTTTCCCCATCGGTAAAAAAAATGTTAATCGACTCTCAGATCTACTACTGGATTTGACTGAAATTTTACAGAAGAAAAGACAATGAACACTCTATTTTGGAGATATCTTGGTTGTTTTTTTTGGTTTAATTTCTATGTACCAAGGCCATAAGCTTTTAAAGGTATGTATGTATGTATGCAAAAGCAAAATGAAATGAACTAGTAAACATGAGAGACAATGCATTAATTTCTATATAAAGCTGTAAATCCAAGATGACTGTCGCTTTCATCTCGGAAAACCATGTTTAAAAATCTCGTTTAAAATACGTTACAAGTGTCGATAACGACTACAGCCCTCTGGGTAGAACAACAAGGAATGATAATCAGAAAGATTGTTCATAACTGTGACCGCTCCACTCCTCCCACTAGCAGCATGTGCGAAAAGGCTATAATCATCTTAAAGTTCCTCTTTCTCTATTGTTCTCACTCGCAATTCTGTCTGTGCGTTTGTTTATCGGACTGTTTGTTTAGCAGGATCTCTGTGCTTCTCTCTCTGTCTTTCTCTGTGTCTCCTCTCTCTCTCTCTCTCTCTCTCTCTCTCTCTCTCTCTCTCTCTCTCTCTCCCGCTCTCTCTCTCTCTCTCTCTCTCTCTCTCTCTCTTTCTTTCTTTCTCCCCTCTCTCTTAGTTTGTCAATCCTAATTATTATAACACACCCTTTTTCCGAACGCGCACGCACGCATTGACTTCCTTACCCCAGCCCAACCTTTAACGTACATTCACACCAATTTCTGCATTAATTCGCCAGCGTGTGTGAGAGCACGAGTATGAAAAAGGATAAATTTCTGTAAAGATGTATTTTCCTAAGAATTGGCTCCCAGTTGAAATACCTGCTTAAGCTAAATTTAGCTGCTTACTTAAATTCTGACATACATGTACTTGCATATAGTGATGTATTTATTTGTTTTCATAAACGTTGCATGTAGCCCAAACTATCAAATTCTAGTTGCTTTGTCCTCTGCAGAAAACCACAGTGAGTGATCCCAAGGTCGAACTAGCGGCTCGAAACGGTTTTACGCCAGAAAAAATAGGTATGGTGCTGCTGCAGAGAAGGCTGTAACAACGTTAAAAAGGGAAAGTATAGATTAAATGGCTAACACTGATTAAATCCTAGGACATGTGTGTAAATAAGTGGGCTGATTGATAAAGTTCACATCGTCAACATATTCCACAACACAGGGAGGAGCATGGGCGAAAGTGCTGCACAGAATTCTCAAGGTGTGCACTTTGTCTCGCTTGTCGAAGTCGAAGTTCATGCCGTCAAATCATTTGATAGGAACGATTTGTTTTGGTACACTGAACCTTTTTAAACATTTCGATGACAAAACTAAAAATAAATCGGACTACAAAAATGAAAAGTTTTCAAAAATTCCATAGATATGAAAATTGGCATATCCAACCCCCCCCCCCCCCCCCCAAAAAAAAAAAAAACAAAAAACAAACAAAAAACTAAAAGCAATAACCCATCTTTCCACAAGGTGCATGACGTGTTTATGTGTTTCTTAACCGGAGCGAGTCTAGAAAAGTTCCAAGCTATGGTGTCGGCCTTCTGAATTTCCAAGTAGTCCATATTTATGAAACAAAACCCAAATCTTAAAGTCAATATGGCATAGGCGTGATAGAGATCACGTCCTCCTACCGCCATATCGTGTGACAATAAAGAACAAAGTCTATCTGGCATACGTTGTGAGATCAAGAACAATGCCTTTTACAAGTTTACACTTGAACAATAATTTCATAAATAAATGCCATTTAAGATTTCGCATTCAAGTTCTTGTCCTTTTTCACAATGTTTTTCTCTCAGCATATAGTAGTAGCCAAGGACCATGAGCTAGCTTTTCTCTTTTTGTCGTAGAGTCTCACCAGGCAATCTCTGATACACTCTGTGGGAATTAGATAATCTTGTATAATTTGACCCCAGTGCCCGATGTTTTTTGGTTCACATAATCAGCTGTTGTTAAACAAATGTTGAATACTTGATGGTATTGTGACCCGCGCTTATCATATCTGGCAACTAACGAAGTGGATGAACAACCTTTTCGATTGCTTTGATTCGTGTGACTTTCCCCACATGGCTCATAAACGTTGCTGTTTTTTTATGTAATTGCTGTTGTTACTATTGCTGTTGTTGATCTTGAAGAGTAATGCCCTTTTAGATGTAATACAGGTCTTTTCAAAGACGACACACACGATCCCCACCAGGACACTGGACACACAGGTCGCACTCCAGGAAGGGCAATACCAAGTAATTTGTACATTGCTCAGATTTGAACCCTTAAGTTTCTGCCGGACCAGTTCGTAATCTGATGTACCACAGTGAACGACTTTCTAAGTGTTTCGTAATCGTAGGTATATGAGCTATGAACCCATGGAGAGTAAATAAGGCTTCAAAAACATTTATCTGGGGGGAGGGGGGCAGGGGCGTTATTTGAAGAACCGTTTTGAATATTTAAAAAAAATCATAACATGCAGCCAGTGTAGCCTGGTCGGAAGACTTAAACCATCAAGTGCATCAAAAGATTCACAGGAGTCTTCCTCATCAGAAAAGTTGACAAGCATTCTTGTGACAAATTACTGCATCTTGTCCTAAATATTTCATATTGCTGCCTGCTGTTTCCAACAGTTGAAATAGAACCAACTATGCAGTATTTTTCGAAAAGGGACAGTTTTAAAAAAAAACATGTGGTTTTGGTTCAAACGACGCCAGAAATCCGTGTCGTCACACTTGCCATGGCTGCACTTGTTCCTTCGAAAACAGCACTGAACCGGAAGATTTTGACTGCTGAGGTTGTCATGTTTTTCAGAAAACAAATTAAATGGATGATTTCCTTACTCCCTCTATCCACACGTGTGTCTGAACATAACATTGTTAAAGGTGATGCTTCATATGCCACTGCTGATATGAGTCGACGATGCGACGTGGACGTGAACAAGTGAAAGATGTCGCCCTCATAGCAGACAGGAAAATTGGGCTTTTGGTCTGGTGACATTCTTCGCGGTGATGTCTTCCCCTTTCACTATTGAGAAAACGTTAGAGTGACGCCATAATGACAAAGCGAAGACTCCACGCTTAATCACCCCATCAGAATCACGCCAATATAGTTGCTCGTTATACAAGGTGTACTCGTGACAAACTGTGGACTAATTGATGCATATTATGTGTCCAAGTTTTAAATGATGTTTCGTGAGTATATTTGGCTTGTAAGACACGATTGGTGTGAAATGCCGATGTCTTCATCACAAGCAATGGAGAATAGAATAACATTGAGTTTCAACACAGGCTTCAGATGTCGTTTTACCTCAGGTAAGGTATGCTGTCGTGTAGTTTGGATTTCAATAATGTAAGCTATTTATGAGACGAGGGCTCCAATGGAAATCCCGTCTGAAAGTTTATAAAGCCAAGACTTTTTATGCGAAGAGCCATGGATACTCCTTAAACATTCAGGGGCCAAAAGTCCTCAAACGCTTTTTTAGGGAATCGAACTAGAGTTCCGAAAAATGTGGTCCAGTATAGTACTAACTGTGCTACAGTTGTGTCGTATCCCCTCTAGTTTCCCATTTCATACATGGAAAGACAATTCGTTCTACTCTTTGTGATGAACACTTTAATAGTAACGTGTATCCTCTAGCCTGGCGATGGATCCTTTTGGCTGCCTCAGTAGTCACGCAATATAGATAGCAAACAGAAGATCAGTCTTGTGCAGTTTCAGGCTCTGTGTGGTGGCAAGGAAGTCAGAGCGTCCAAACTGCGGAAACGTCAATGGGTTCAGGAGTTCTGTAGTCCTATTTTGGTTTCTTATACTCTAGCATTTGTCGTAGTAAGAAGCAGAGGACATGGGCGCTGCCATTGCGGATGAGGCTCCATAGAAATACGGCGGCTTTCGTTCGCACTGGGTCTGAGATGGGAACACTTGGCCTGGTACTCGGATACCTGTGGGAGATAGAAAAAGGAAAATGAACAGTTTATAAAGGCGCCTTCCCAAATGTTTTAATTAGTGTCTGGAAAAGTGTCTTGTAATAATGATATATTCAAAAGGTGTCCATTACGGATATAACATACACACACACACACACACACACACACACACACACACACACACACACACACACTCACACATACACACACACACAGACATACAAGCAAACAACCACACAAACACACCTATATTATGCATATGCGTCCACCTATCACATATATTAATTAGAAGAGTTAAGTTTCAATGATATATTATAATATATATACTATATTATAAGGGATAAGAAGGCAGTTGTGTTTAACAAATGTGAGGCAGCGTGGTGGAATCAGGCTCTCGTCAAAATAATAAAAGTGAAGAAACTTGCATTTTTCCATAGGTATGTGAATTTTTATCAAATTTTTGTTTTTTGGCTCACCACCTTCCATGCCCAATAAAGAACTCATTTCAGTGTTGCTTTTCTGGAAAAACGTTGATTAAAGGCAACAAAATTGTAAATTTTCAGTTACCACGGACTCTTAAGCTAAGGAAATAATTAATCTTTGGCGACCATTTTCTCACTAATTTTACCTCTGAAAACAGGTGACCCCCCCCCCCCCCCCCCCCCCCCCCCCCCACCTCCTTCATTCGCCGCAAATATCTCGACTTGTATTCAAGATAAATGGATATTCTTTTCATCCAAATAAAAACAAGTGAACAAGCTTTAAGAGGATGCCAATAACTCTAAATGCCCAAAAATTGACCAGAGCCTGATTCCACCACGCTTTAGCGCCGTTTGCTCATTCTTTCCTTTAAAAAATCTGCAACTGTCCTCATCTCTCCTCCTTCTTTTCATTGTATGTTGCTCGGTAGTAACATCTCTAATCTTCAGCACAGATATGATTTATTTGTCTTGCAAGTGCTATAAAACTCTTACTAAAGCTAAACCAATAGAGCTATATACTTGCCACAATATTATATGTCTAAAAATAGGCAAACATAAAACATCAGATGAACTGAAAAATAACTGCAGTATGTGAAAATGGCAAAGAGAGTCATGAACAGAATGGATTATCAAGAAGGGCAGGGAACCCACGATGAGCCCTAGAGTATACTAGAACTAAAGCCGCAGTGCTTATCAAGAACATTGTTATGGTAAAACCTGGTAAGTAGAGCTTTGGGGAGATTTGATCTATGATTTTATTTCGAATTACTGCATTCATCTCTTTTATTTTTTTATGTTAACGTATATGAAAGGGTCTTCCTTTGTAGTACGATTTTTTCTTATTTATGTAATGGGTTGCTCTAATAAGAAAACACTAGAAGCTTCTCGATTTTGTTAACTTTTTACCAAAGGCGCCTCCACGGATTCGCCAATGGAGTGCAGAGCACTACTTTAGCGGTGTCCTCGGGCCAGGTTTTCACACCCGCGACCTGCCAAGGCTTGTAGGTTACAGGGTGAGCGCTGAGTGGTTTGAGGTTCACACCCTCCGGCACCTCTAGATCCCATAAGTTTGAGGCATTGGCCACTTTTATCCGCAGACGCCCTCCAAATGGTGGGGCGTTCACTCTCACAGACAGCAATACACGCTCACACCAAGCTTGAGTACTTCATGGAACCCACGCAACTAATTCTGAAGTTGTAATGCGAAGAGCTAATTTCCACTTTATCTGACAACCTTTTGCAAATCGAAATTACCTGTCAAGTGGTTTGATACATAGCTTTCAGGTAGTATCCGATTCGAATCTTGTCAATTGAGCGTTTACTTGTATTTCCCTTGACACTGTTTGGCTGGTTTTGCGCATACTGATATATCGATATTAGGATCGAGCTAATTCATACCCCTGCCTCTCTCGACCCCCCCCCCAAAAAAAAAAAATGCTCCAAATTTTGAAAGCCCTGCCCAAAATAAAAAAAACTATTAATGCATAAATCTGCGGGCATTCTAGCAGGTTTTGAGTTTCATAAAAACCAGAATACGAATTGTGTTGCAAGAACCGTAAAAACTCGAACTAAAACAAAGTCATAAATTGAACCTTGGCGGTGGGGTAGGGGTGATGTCAACCTATCAAACGGAACAGTACAATGAAAAGAAGAAATAGTTGGGAGCAACCACCAGCAAAGCGCAATACAAGCTCACACATTCACACACACCACGAGTTGTTCACAGGATGAATTATATTACACAGCGAGGCGCTGAGTTCTGAGTGGTACACAAGTGGGATATTACGTGTTGCTTCCAACAACTGCAACTCTCAAGACATCACTCTTGGAATGACAGCAGGTTTGCTCCGGAATACAAATACCGGTACCGCGAAGATATTGCTCGTTGACTTCCTTTGTCACTGTATTAGACATTACCAAAACGTCAACGAATTTTGGTTGTTGGCAGTTGGTATCTTGTGTTTACTCTAAAATGAAAGTAGTCTGCGTAATGATATTAGCACATGACACGCCGAATACATTTTATAAAGAAAGAAAGAAATTCAAAAGCGCATAGAGAGAGAGAGAGAGAGAGAGAGAGAGAGAGAGAGAGAGAGAGAGAGAGAGAGAGAGAGAGAGAGAGACGCTTCTATACTTTGCTTCCCGTTAGTCTCAAGTCATCCACCCTTGAATTACTAGAATGTAGACCATAATGCAAGGTATCTAAAGTACCTATATATACACAACATGCCCAAACTCGACAAGTGGCCTGATGTTATGAGCGAGCAGTAATATGAGGAAAATGCATTGTTTTTGGTGCCAAACTTGGTTGAACATCGATAATCTTGTCTTTGAATCAAGTAGATTACAAACAGGCAAATGGACAAACAGCATACGTGTAGAAACGACCAGAATTTATCTTTTATAAAAACACCTAACTTGCTATGGTTGATAAAACATATTACGCGAACGTTGAATACCATGTAAAGTACAGCAGGAAACAGATGAGAACTCAACGTGCAGTCAACATCTTGTTATTCATTGAAACAAGAGTTTAAGGGATTCATTACCTGAACCGAGACATGACGACTTTGATGATGACCATTATAGTATAAATAAAATTCAAGCCATGCAATGTAATTGATCGAGCAGAAAATCCATAGACTTTTTCTTTCTTGTTGTCTCACTTTGATTTTGTAGTATGAAAACCCTTCGATACAGAGTACATGTACCCCATTCGTTTTCCCGTCGTTGGCGTACTACGTGGTTTTTGGACTATAGCTGGTACGACTAAAGGATACCGAGGTCGCCATGGGACTGTGTTTGTATCTGATAGTCTCATAAGCCTTAGTTATTTGTATTACTATAGTAAAATACTACTATAATCATACTTAGTTTTGTTCCCCTTTCCAGCCCTATCTATGTTGAATAACTTTCCAACTATTTTCTTTATTTTCTTTTCTTCCACGTTAGTTTTCCAGGTGGTCTGGCGTCATTTGATTTGATTTTTAAAATCATTAGAATTTGTGTCCTCATCTCCCTTGTCGTTAAAGTACTGAAATTTCTAAAAGCATTGGAGTACACTTGGTATTTATTGAAAGGCCCATTTTTATAACCTAGTTAGTTACTCACCCCGCTTTCCCAAAGTAAAAAAATAAAATAAAACGCAACAAAATTATTTAAACAATATCCCTACCTGTCTTCCATATCCCATTTGTTCCCTTATAAAAAATGTAAGTGTTTTTACGACCATATCGACACAATTTAGGTTATTCAGGAGGCAGAAAAACCTAATATGAGAAGAACTCTACTCTCACCAAAATGGCTGGGGGAAAAATGATTTCAAAGAGAGTCTGTATAATAATGAACACCGTGACACTGCATAAAGAAGTTTAGTTGTTTTGAACAGAGTGCGCTCGAGGTGTACGTCTTGATAACCGGTATAATAAAATTCACAAACCGTTGGATTATTGATGCTGTACCAGCATTTTCTAAGCTCAATTACCTGACGAAACTCAAAAAGAAGGCGTTAGTGGGTTGATTAAATGCGTCGTTGGTAAAGCAAAGCAACACTACCAAATTAGGCATATAGCATCGGTTCTGTAACGACGTTGGCATCAAAAAGTATACCTTGGAAATAATAATAATAATAATAATAAT
>NW_004797973.1:139516-142067 GCF_000002075.1 Aplysia californica
TTTTATTTCCCGGTGTGGAGGAGAACAATAAAAAAAGGTCTCTCTCTCTCCCCCGAGGTGTGGGGGGGGGAAAAAATTGGGGAGGGGGAGCTCTTTTTCTCCTTACAAAAACAAAAATTTCTCTTTCCTAAAGCTGTCCTTTTATTTTTTTTGGCGTGTGCGGGGGGCCCCGTTTTTAAAAAAAACCTTTGGGGGGCCGGTCTTTTCCCTCAAGATGAAATCATAATAAAAAACTGACTGACGTTCATCCAGTCCTCATGCTGGTGAAAATTAACACTTTACAAACAAATGATCAAATTTGAGCTTGAAATGCAGGCAGACCACTGTGTCATTGAAATCATCAATCCTTCTCGCAAAATGAACACGACACCCCTTTCCTCCCTCCCTCCCTCCCTCCCTCTCTCTCTCTCTCTCTCTCTCTCTCTCTCTCTCTCTCTCTCTCTCTCTCTCTCTCTCTCTCTCTTTCTCTCTCTCTGTGCCATGTTTATACGCAACACAAACACCATTCTACTCTCATCCGTACTCGCTGAAACTCTCACAAACTAAACTGATACATATATCACTCCTCACATAAGTATGTAGCTACATAAATAGTCTATGCCGAATAATAAACATAAAGCCACACGCGTTAACACACTCACGACTCGCGTGCACGCGCACAAACACACATGCGGCCGCCCAGCCGCCCCCAACATATTTATTTCCAGAGCTCCCACATACTATAAGTAGTATCGGGTGGGCGACGAAACTCAGCAAAAACAGAAACACCAAAAGCGCGCCAAAAGTCGACGGTCCCTGGCATTTCCTCCAGCCACCACACAACCAATTGTCTTAGGCAGAACCCATATCCGTTTGTCTACCCCGTGGTTTCGATCAGGGGACGCAAAAAATGAACAAACTGCAGAATATTATGAGAGCTACATTTCGCATGTGAACTCTATCCCAGCTAAACAGTGCGAGAAGCGCCAGCAATTTTCCCATACCATTCTCGTCTCTTCGACATTAGAGTCGGGCGGAGGAAAAATATCAGAAGGTCGCGGTTCGCTCCCGAAATGAGTCCCACGTGTCTCTAGGCCCTCCGCAATGTTGCATGTGGCAGACACAATGTTCAAGGGACGGGTGGATTTGGAGTGGAGCTGGGCGGGTGGAGGAGGAGGAGGAGGGGGAGAGAGGAGGGGAGGTGGAGATGAGGGAAGAGGAGGGAAGGTGTGTTTAATTTGGAGAGATAGAAAAGAGAGGGAAGGGATGTGTTAGACTGAGAAAGAGATAAATAGAGAGAGGAGGAAAATAGAGAGAGAGAGAGAGAGAGAGAGAGAGAGAGAGAGAGGGGGGGGGAGAGGGGCGGGGAGGAGTGGGGGGGGGCCGCGAGAGAGAAAAACGGGAGAGAGACGAATACACACACAGACAAATATAAAGTTGGGCCCAATTGTCTTGAAGTCATCTTGTATCATTGTATGTGTACGCCTATAAGTTACAAAGGAGCCTTGGACCAAGACATTTTTATCGGAAAAGGAATGTAAAAGAAAAGATACTCTAGTAAATCTAGAGAATCAGTTTCCATGTAAACTAAATATACCAAAATGCTGAATAACAATAAGCCAAAGAAACCACCCAGAAAGCTTGGAGAAAAAAAGCTAGCTAAAAAAACCCCAAAAAATGAAGGGAAAAGGCCATCACAAATTCCACCCAAAAAAACCCAACATATATATATATATATATATATACATACTCATATATATATATATATATATATACATATATATCAAGGCGATGAACTGTTCGTTAGTAGAATGTCTGTACAGAAATGATAGAGGATAAGAAAGTGGGAGGAGATGTAGGTGAGTAACCGAACGCGAGCTGGTGAGTGTTAGAGTTTTGTGAAGTAAGGTGAGGAGACACATGGCAATAGGAAGAGCGAGGAAGGATGCGATTGTGTGTGTGGGGGATCCCAGAAAATGAGGGAGGTAGCGCAGATCCCTGGCCCTGGAACTATATAATCCCGATCGTGAGAGAGGAAACGCGAGGGGCGAGAAAACAGAGCCACAGAGAGGAACAGGAGCATTTAATAGGGTCGTGGTGGAAGGTTGGAGTACGGTCTTGTCAACGTTGAATAGAAATGTAACATTTGAGAAATACAATCTGCAGGCTATAACTCTGCATATCGCAAGACAGTGTAGATATTCACGGTTTTAAGAAATAAGACTGAGAAATAAGACTGTTACAATTGCCAAATGAGTACAAAGCATGTCCTTTCCATTCTAATTCTTTTTTTTGTGGAAAAGGAAGGGGGGGGGGGACTTGTTTTCTTTTTTTCCTTTTTTATATTTTTGGCGGGGCCGGGGGGGGGGGGGGGGGGAACCGGTTTTTTTTTGGGGTTTTTTCCGGATTTGGTTTTCCGGTTACCGGGGGGGTGAATTTTAAGGGCAAGGGGGAAGGAAGGGGGGGGGAACAAAAGGGGCACCAATAATTTTAATTTTTGCAACGGCAAAAAACCCCGATTATTTTTGCAAATAAGTTCTCAATGTTAGGATAAAAACTATACAAATTGAGC
>NW_004797973.1:144523-146803 GCF_000002075.1 Aplysia californica
CTCTCTCTCTCTCTCTCTCTCTCTCTCTCTCTCTCTCTCTCTCTCTCTCTCCCACTTCCTCCCCCTCCTCCCCCTCCCCACTTGTCCTCTCTAGCTGTCCCCGGTCCCGACCTCTCTCGGCACCGCCTGGCTCCCAGCCACAGGGCACGACCACTCAGCGTCCACTTGGCGGTTTCTGGGATCTGGAGACCCGCGTGTCTTTGTTCCCGCCCGGATCTCAAGCACTCGGCGTGTGTGGCACGACAAGGAGCGCCTCTTGATGCTTCCGCGACTCCTCCTGGCTGCTGCAGCTCTACACTACCTAGCTTCTTCATCTTCTCCACAGACACCGACCACGAAACTAGTGCTTGATGAGAGAACGAGAGATGATATACTTGGCCCGTATGCGGATCAGTGTGAATGGAAAACAGGAAAAATCTGGGGGGGGTTTTGCTTTTTTCCCTTCTAATTTTATTCGTTTCGTTTTATATCTTGTATGAAAAAGGGGTAGTGCGAAAAGAAAAAAGTGAAAGAGTAGAAAAAAACCCCTCAAGTAAGTAGATGAAGATACTCACCGCTGGAGTGGAAAGAAGGTCTTGATCTATGCTAAGAGAGCAGAAAGACATACTTAGCGTCTGTAAAGACAGTATTATACAAGAATCTGGGGACTGAAGTGAGCCCAATTGTTGTAACTCACTGCACAAGATCGAGATGACTTGGAATGCGTAAAGGAAGAAAAGAAGATAAAAGAAAATAAAAAAGAAAATGTATTCAGAGGTAAACACTCATTACTGTTGTGAGGGGAAATCTCACGCGTTGGTGAAGATAGAAATGTCTTATCTTTCTGAATAAATGATATAATTGAAGAATCTGAAGACTGAAGTAGACCACAGAGTATATACAAGTTCAGGAGAGGAAAATGACTGAAAATAACATAGGTGAAAAAAAATGGAAAGATATGCTCTTGACACCTTTGTCTTATGTGCAGAACTAGTATATAACGGTCATGAAGCAAGTGCACAGGTTTATGTCGCAACAGTTTAGGGGGAACGTTTGGCTTCAGAATGGAGCACGTTGAATAATATCTTAAGTCGTTGAAATGACAGAGTGTGTGAGAAGATTTTGTTGTTGTTGCTACTGTCGCTGATTCTGTTCTACTTTTTTAAAGGATAGATGGTGCGGATGGCTAAAGGAAAAGGGACGCTGTTCACTTCGAGTGCAATTAGATAAAACCATTGCTGACTGCACTGGTTTGTGGCTGCTGTTAAAACAACTTAATTCATTTTTCAGGTGAGCTGCTCTGACCCAGTCTATCAGGGTCACCCATGTTGAACGGGAGTCGTAGAACTTCCTTCAAGCAAAAAGACAGACAACTTCTTCTTCTATCCCGTGGTTGGGGAAACAGTGGGGGCACCACTGCATCTGAAAACCTGCTCTGGCTATTTCTCTTTGTCCTCTGCTTTCCTCAGATTGTCACCCATTGTCTTCCATGTCCACTCTGTGATGTCCTCCCATCTCCTTCTCTGCCTTCCTCTCTTTCTCTTTCCTAGAACGGTTCCTTGTATGATTGTTTTGGCAAGTCCTGGGGATCTTGTGCCATGCCCATACCATTTTAATTTTCATCTCTTTACTGGGGTCAGAAGATCTTCATGCTGTCTCATTGCGGTTGTGAGTCTGTTCCGAACCTCAGCATTTGAAATGTGGTCTTTGTATGAGATGTCAAGGAGTCTATGGTAACATCAAGACGGACATAGTACTCGATAAAATATTTCCCTCGTGGGAACTGAACTCTCATCCGTTACAAGCAAGACGAATAGCTATTGTATTACACACTACGGGCGCCGATAAAACTGCACCTAGTTTCAGAGGACAAATTATATTCTAACAGTCTTGGAAATGCGAAAGACTGGTGTGCGTGAAAAAACACCCGCTGCACTACATGGGTAACATAAAGAATAAGATTAATGCCCAGATCGACACAAATGACTTTATCTTGAAAGCAGACCAGTGAGACTATTGGTTTGGGCACAGCAGGGAGAAAACAGCGACGATAAACCAAAATAGCTGTCACTCATGTTTGACAGACTTAGCTTGGATGTTCTGAATATGTGATACATGTATTCTTCCATGCTGCGGGCATGTTTGTTATCTCTATCCCCACTTGTGGGAGGGAATGAGTGAGAACGGTAAACGTAATATCAATAAATAAATAAATGCATAAATGCATAAATAGATAGATAGATAGAATAGATAGATAGATAGATAGATAGATAGATAGATAGATAGATAGATAGATAGATA
>NW_004797973.1:149260-152847 GCF_000002075.1 Aplysia californica
GGGGGGGGTGGGGGAGATAGAGAGAAAGGGAGATAGAGAGGCAGAGAGGCAAAGAGAAAGGGATGGAAGAAAAATAAGGGGGGTAGGGTTGGGGGTAGCGCTACATGACCGCAGGTTGTGTTCAGCCCAACGACGATTTGATCGTGAGCACTGAGTGCTTGCGCACATGCGTACATTGCGCACGTGCAGTGCAAATGACAAGTTCAGTGGAATTTGAACAGGGCAAAACGAGCGAGAACCGACATGTTCCCATGTGACGACACAGGCTGAAAGGAAAATAAGTTTTGTGAAAACTCTGGAGGTTCGCTAAAAACATGAGTTGACGTTGCCGGAACAATATTTGAGTTTTTCACATTTTTTGTTTGAGGTTTTTGCCTGTGTTTTGAAAGGAGAAATTACATGGCCGAGGGAAGCAAGGAAAATAAGTTATAAAGTTAGGAATTCTGGGGAGTTCTGTACTGTCATGTCGTACTCTTGGAGGGTCTCGGGTGTGGTAGGCCTAACTGCTTCTTCCATGCAAGCTGGAGGGTTCAGATGAAGAGTGATTTGTTTCTTGTTAAACGGTTCTGGGGTCTGGAGCGTAACGTCACGAGGATTATTATTGTCATATGTGTCTTTTAGTTTTTATAACTCTTTTTCCTTAAAGAATTATTTTTGTTTGATTCAACTCCAAAGAAAGTTTGCATAGTAATGGTGGTTAATACTCAGGTGGGAATTATTTTTTTTAAAACTACATTGTATTTAGGGTATTAATAAGCTCAATTTCAAGTTTTTTTTAAAAATTAAGAAATAAACATCATTCAAAAATGTGTAAGTTAAAATCCTTCCTTTACGCATTACCTTCTTTTCTGGCATAGTTTATTCTTTGACAGAGGAAACACTTTTAATATGTTTTCTAAGGGAAAATGAAATAGGGTGGACTAAATGAGAAACAAGATATCGTTTTGCTAATGGGAGAGTTAAATATCAGAAAAGCCATTCGAAAACATGAACAGGCTACGTATAACATGTTCGTTGAACCCCTCTACACCTAAACGTGAGCTAATATTCTCACATGGATTCCCTCACATCAATGTGTTTTTTTCTTTCTCCCAGCCATCATTCCTTTAAACCTCTTCTGCCCTGTGCCGCTTAAAGACTTCCTATGTAGGACGTTCTATACAGTTCAAGTTGATGCTACCTTCGACCAGGGAGAGTCCGTGTTTCCTCCAGGTTCCCCGTTTGTGTTCTGGGAGGCCGGCGAGTCTACAGCGAGTATTGACATACATTTAATTGAGATAACATCCCGCTGTTATTTTAACAATCAGAAACCTTGCTCTTCACATCCCTCGCCGGAACACGAACGTGTTTTTCCAATACCCGAACATTTACCTTGCTCTCAGTTTTAGCGTTTTACTGGTGTTTTGCGTTTTACTACATTTTTTAAAAAGAAACTCCAATTTTCTCTCGATTTCTTTTCGGAGTTGATTTTTTTTTCTTTTTTGGGGGAGGGATTTTTGCTTTTATTCTCTTGTCAGCCGCCATCTACAGAATAGCTTGCTATTCCTTGGCGTTCTTTGCTGATTTTGAACAGCTGTGCGCATACGTCTGATATTACCCTTTGATTTAATATGAGTTTCAACATATTTGGGAAAGCTTTCCGTTTTGTTTGCATTTAAAAAACCACCTTTTCTTTCACGACCTAACATATAGCTGTTTTAACTTCTGGTTTTGGGGTGGGTTTTTTTAACCTAAAATAAGATTTTTAAAAATGTATCTTTGGCGCTCCAAGTTTTCTCTTCTTTCAAACCAAATCTGTAATCCAAACTGCCCAGGTTTAGGACTGCTTGCAAATTTTTACAAAAAGACCGTCCTCGTTGTTTTTCAATGTGTTTTTCCAACCATTCTAACCGAATGCCTGTTGTTGTACCCTGTTGTAAGAGTGTCAAACAGAAAAGCATGTCATATCTCTGTACATCTCTTTCGCTCACAGTGGCACGCGTATGCTGTCTCTAATCTGCAAGGGTTTGGCGTTTTCTTACATTCTGCAGCATGGGGCTGTGGTTGTAAAGAGATTAGGTTTATTCTAGTTTAACCCTAACTGGGCATAACTGTGTCTTTTAAAAGAATTAACTCTTGAAAGAAGAAATAAGTAGGGGGAGGAAAAAACAGTATGCAGGCGATGCAGGCGCCACCAAAGTATACGTAAATTTATTATTTGATATAACATACATGTATTTCATAATTGAAAGGAAAGCTCCTACTGGAGACATGAAGTGTGAGCCTCTATGCTGGGACAGAAAACCTAAGAGGGATGATGGAGCGATGTTTGTGGACTGTTTAGCTTACAAACTTTGTCTTGTTAACTTTTTCAGATGAACGCTATTAGAGGATTCTTCTGGAAAAGACAGCTTTCTGACACTGACATACTCTATTCCTAGTCTGACAGAGAGTCGAAGAGGTTGCTGCTTACACCCCGTACACACTTCCAATCGGAGCTTTTCCTTTATGGGGGGGGGGGGTCAAAGACTACCATTTTGGCAAAATACGACTGATTTCAACTAAATTCTGCTGTATCCTCAAAAAAACAAACCCGTTTGTTTTTAAGGTTCTGAATCGAATAGATAGTATTGTGCCCAAATGAAAATCTGACTGGCCTGACTCAGTCAAACGAATCTGATTTCCAATGTGTACTGGGTATTAAGAAATAGACCTGCTTGAAAAGAAAGCTTGGGACAAAAACATAAAAGAATAACCGAAAACTAAAAAAAAGTAAGACTCAAACAACAGCAAACAAGCAGCTTCCGTTGTGTTCCTGCCCTGTACACGAGTGTGTTTTGTATGTTTCTCTGTAGCATAGATCAGTATGACCTCACACAGACAATGAACACAGCCCAATACAAGCACAAAATGTGTGCAGCTTGCTAACTTCACACAGACGAACACAGGCCCATTCCCCCAGATTGTACTCAGCTGGCAGAGAGCATTTGATCACCAGCAGCTTAGGGTCATATGGAAATACAAAAGCGTTTAGGTTTAACGCCCCTTGCGATACTGTACAGCTTTTTACGAGGTAAAACTTCCCAACTCAACGGCCATCTCCGATAGCACCGAGCTAAATGGGAAAATTTGCCGAAAGCGCTTTTCCCACGGACACAAAGTCGGACAATACTAATACGAGGTGCCCATTGGGATATCGGGTCGGGGCGGGGCGGGGCGGGGCGGTTTGCTAGCCAGATTACCCAATGACCATTAGCACGATCGGTTCAGTTTTCTAGCCAGATTAAGGGCGCATTGCGGCTGTCGTGGTACAAGCCGATCGAGCCCGACTAGACCTGATCTCACCCGCAAAGGGCACCCTGTATAAGCCTCGAACCCCGACCCGCACCAACGAACTCACGATTACGAACCCGATGGTCCAACCACTAGACTAACGACGCCACATGGTCATGGAGCCTTTGATAATTGGAACAAAAAGATGGTGATAGTTTTCTTGTGGTATTTTATGGGCACCATACGCCTATTGACAAATAAAAACGAAAGATGTTTCCCTCCATCCCCATCAGGACAAAGGGATGGCATGCATAATTCAAAGAGGGTGGGGGGGA
>NW_004797973.1:152947-156152 GCF_000002075.1 Aplysia californica
TGTCTGTTTGTTTGTCTGTCTGTATGTTTGTTTGTTTGTTTGTTTGTTTGTTTGTTTGCTTGTTTGTCTGTCTATCTGTCTGTCTGTCTGTTTGTTTGTCTGTCTGTCTGTTTGTATGTCTGTCTGTTTGTTTGTCTGTCTGTCTGTCTGTCTGTCTGTCTTTCTGTTTGGTTGTCTGTCTGTCTGTCTGTCTGTTTGTCTGTTTGTCTGTCTGTTTGTTTGTGTTAACAAGTTATATTGTTATCTTAACACAATAATTAGAAGCGGGTGGTTGGAGGGCGCCTCTGCCAGGTCCTACTTCTTTACTTTCCTTCTGTTGTTTCTGTCTGTCTGTCTGTCTGTCTGTCTGTCTGTCTGTCTATCTGTCTGTCTGTCTATTTGTCTGTCTGTCTGTCTGTCTGTCTGTCTGTCTGTCTGTCTGTCTGTCTGTCTGTTTAACCAACACTAAATGACCATTAGATCTATTGTGTCGATGTGCTTCTCTTTAGATATCTACTCAAAGAAAAAAATAATAATTAGAATAACGACCGAACAAAGGACCGGTCTACTCAAATGTGGTCAGCCCCCACAGAAACTTCACGTCTAATTTGAGAAGAATGCCGATATCGTCAAAAATAATTCATACCATAATGATACACGTATTATTAGAAAATTTAGAATTATTTTAATTTTATTATTCCTCTTTTAGAAAGAGTCCGCATATTTTTAGCTTTGTGGTATTTTGTAACGAAAGTGATTTCTAATTTTACGTTCTTGGAACTTGGTTCTCTATTTTGTTTGTTTGTCCTGCACATTGGTTTGTTAAGTTTTAGTTTTAGTAGAGGTTTTAAGGCACTCGCAACTGAAGGTCATATGAGCGCCAGAAGATAAGAATTAGAGGTGTTACAAGAGAGAGAGAGTAACAAATATAAAAAAGAAGGGGAGATAAGGACGATAGATGTTTGATAGGAAAGAAGAAGCAAACCACACCAGAGCACCCGCCAACCACCCACTGCATGTTCTCTTGCTGATCTACTTGTATTCCAACATGTACAGTGGACTCTACCTGTGTGGAACTCGCTGGAGTTGATTTTCGGTTAAGCTGTGGGTGGTTGGCGGGTGTTCTGGTGTGGTTTGCTCCGTCTTTCCTATCAGTCTTTCCTATCAAACATCTATCGTCCTTATCCCCCTCCTTCTAATTTGTGTTTGTTACACTCTAGTAACACCTCTAATCTTCGGCACTTATATGACCTTATTGTGTTGCAAGTGCCGTAAAACACTTACTAAAACTAAAAATCGGTGAAGCTGATCATTTGCTGGTCCCATGTAGCACCTCTATTTCTGTACATGTTACACATATCCCAACGGCTAAGATGAACGTTTCCTCGGGTCCTAGTCCCTCTTCTTCTTTACAGATTCCAACAGTCAAGTTGAACTTTGGATGAATTCATTTTTGTTCACTCCCCTGACGATATCAACATATCCGTTGTCGACTTGACAAATGGAGAATGCTTTTCTGTCTCAAAACCTCAGTACAGGCATAGATCTAATGTATTCTATCAAGCATAAATATGTTTTTGTTGTTTCCCCTTGGAAAAGCCTTGTCACAAAACGCTATAAAGTTATCTAAATAAATATATAGAGAGAGATCCTTTCTCATTATATGTACATAAAACGCCCACGCACACACACACACACACACACACACACACACACACACACACACACACACACACACTTTTACACATCCAAACACACACATACACATACACAAAATTCAAAATTTAAAACCCAACGACCCATCTTGTTGGTCATTTCAAACGCAGATAACAAGGCTGCCTTGCATGACACTGTATGGCCTGAAAGGGAATACTATTATATTCTGCAAGGTCTTAAAGATGTTGGACTCATCTCAGATCTGAACTTCAAATATTCATGAGTTTGTCAGAGACACGACCAACTACCCAAGAAAGACAGACTTGAAAGGATAGGAAGGAAGCCAATATTACTATACACTCTTTCGAAACTTAGACATAATATTTTGCAATCCAAATTGTAGACCCTCTGCTTCAGATTCATGGGGGAATAGAAAAGTCTGTAAATGTTTTCCACCCCATCGACGCAGTATAGATCCTCTAGGAACCCGGCTGCCCCAGTCTAGGACTGTACGGAATACATTCTAGCAGACAGAAAGATACTCGATAAAGAGGATGTTCATAAAATGGGAAGTAATGGTAAACTATTTTGACTATTGTAATAAAGAAACGGGGGAGAGTTTCGCTTAAAGTTAAAGATTCTTAACTGTTTTTGTACCGCACGTGCTGAGAAGCAAATCTGAAGAAAATTCGTATTGTTGCTTAAAGTGAGAGAAGATAGACTAGTTGAAGTTCTTCCTGGAGTATTTCCTCCGAGCTCAGTATCCTGCGGGAAACATCGAAAGTTGATGCTGATGCTGATGCTGATGCTGATGCTGATGATGATGATGATGATGATGATGATGATGATGATGATGATGATGATGATGATGATGATGATGATACTAGGACATTATTGCGTTTCCGCAGCCAGGTGGAAGTGTGAAAACAAGAGTGAAGGACTTAGTCCATGCGTTGATCTTTGAGTGTCTGTAAAATGACCAGACGACCAAACACACATATTTTTCAAAAAAATCTTAATCCAGTAATTTAAAAAGTTGCTTTATTTGGTCTTTGTATTAAACATCGAACTTTAACTCCGTACCCAGATCACTAGAATAAATGAATTATAGCGACCTTGCGTCCATATTCCTAATTTTCTGACTGCGACTCCAACTTGCCACCAAATTCCCCTGTTTGCTTGTAGATTTTCTCCCAAGTCCGTCTAGACGTCGAACGTGAGTTTAGAAATGTACTCACCCTTGTGTTGGGCCGGGTTTAAAAGACATGTGTGTACGTGTATGGTGTTAATGACACTGTAGGTCAACTTTTTTATACTTTAAGTATATGCTGCGAAGCCCCTATTATTTCTTTGACCCAGTTTAGAACCTTAGTTTACAATGACCTTCATTAATAGACTTTTGGGTTGTGTCGATCATCCAACTTTCAGACCCTGATACAAAGATCTGACAAGATTGAATTGAACGATTTGGTCTTATCTTGTTTTAACCTCAGTCAGACGAAAGTTACAAAGTTACATCTCCAAATCAAGGCCATCAAAAATAGATAGAGAGAACCCTATAGTTATGGAC
>NW_004797973.1:156252-157471 GCF_000002075.1 Aplysia californica
ACACACACACACACACACACACACACACACACACACACACACACACACACAAACACAGGGAGCTATCGTGGGCGACAGGTTACGGGTTTTGCCTCTCATTCAACAGGTTCCGGGTTCGCATCCGGACAGAGACTGAAAATTTTCTTTTCTAAAGATTGTCTCCTTTCACCTCCCGTCCTACTCTTATCAATGTTCTCTCGTCTGTTTTCATCTCCACTTTCTGCCCCCATCCACCTCAATCCCTTTGCCCCCTTTTCTACGTGTGTCTCTTTCCCCAACTATGGTAGCCAGAGCTCTATAGTGTGTGTTGTTTCTACACTTTGATCAAGAACTAGTTGTAAGCGCACCGAGCCTGCTGTAAAGCATGGCGTGCTCCAAATACATGAGAATTATTATTTTCATAAGGCTACTTGTGAAACCGTGAATCTCAAATGGTCGCTCTTAAGCACAACGGGGCTATCCTGAAAAATGCTGTTTCGAGAAAATCGAAGGTAAAGTTTTTGTCCCTTGTTCAGTTTCTTTAAAAGACAAGGAGAGTTTTCTCTATAACAAAACAAATATACACACCAATGAAACCAAACTTGCCCTATAGATAGTGCAATGCCCGCTTTGGGTGTGGGTCAAGATTTCTGGAAACCCCCGAAATCTGGGTTAGCCTGCTTGTCCTTAAACTTAAACACGACAAAATGATTTTTTTTTATCTAGTTTACCTCATTGAGACTTTGTACTAGGGAAAGAAAGTAAACGATGAGTTGCAAATAATAATAATAATCACATGAAAAGAAATAACAATAATCACTTGAAACGAAAAAGAGAAATCACTAATACATTTGGGAGCGAGTAATCTATGTGAGAAAAACGACACCATTCGTCAATACTCAGTTACATTGTGGGTGCAGAAAGCTTTATCTGTGGGTGCTTGGCGGGTGCTCTGGGGTGGTTTGCTCCTTCTTTCCTATCAAACATCTATCGTCCTGATCTCTCCTCTCAAACATCTATTGTCCTGATCTCTCCTCTCAAACATCTATCGTCCTGATCTTTCCCCTCAAACATCTATCGTCCTGATCTCTCTTCTCAAACTCAAACATCTATCGTCCTGATCTCTCCTCTCAAACATCTATCGTCCTGATCTCTCCTCTCAAACATCTATCGTCCTGATCTCTCTTCTCAAACTCAAACATCTATCGTCCTGATCTCTCTTCTCAAACTCAAACATCTA
>NW_004797973.1:158425-159676 GCF_000002075.1 Aplysia californica
AAGAAGAAGAAGAAGAAGAAGAAGAAGAAGAAGAAGAAGAAGAAGAAGAAGAACAAGAAGAAGAAGAAGAAGAAGAAGAAGAAGAAGAAGGAGGAGGAGGATGACGACGACGACGACGACGACGACGACGAGGGAGAGATGGGGGAATAAGTAAGTAGATAATTGGAGCATGAAAAGAGAAGCAGATTTGAAATGGAGAGAGAGATTTGAGATAAGTAAGGATGGGGAGAGGAATTCAGAACAGACTGGATGAGGAAGAAGGAGAGCATGAAGAGAAATCTCGGAGGAAAGCAGGAGCTACTTGAGCTTTAGGAGTGATATTTTGTCAGGAAATAACGACACAGGATGGCGTTGAGAGAAGGCACTAGGGAGATGAGTGTAATACGGATAGATCGAATTCGTCCGGACCGGCCTCGGTAGTTTGAGGGATATTGTACAAAGATAAATAAGAAAAGAATGGGACTGCTGACACATTTCAACAGATGCATGATTTCGAGTATTGTAAGTTCGACCTATCCGTTGTATACTGTGATTTGTTGTTGTTGTTGTTGTTGTTGTTGTTGTTGTTGTTGTTGTTGTTGTTGTTTTTGGAAGGTATGCGTCCATGCCTCTTACCACATTTGAATAAGGATGTCAAAAGAAGAATAGAAGTGCTGCAATTTCGATCTTTCGAATCCTATCTCTTTTTGGAAAAGGTCATATCCTGAATCATTTATACATTAGATTTGTTTCTCTTTTGTTGCTGTTGGTTTGGAGTTTTTTCTCAACGGAAAAAAAAGAAAAAGATGTACTGACAGTATTGCCGTTGTTTAGTGCAGAGCATAATATTTCTTTTTTAAGACGATGATAGACGGAAAATAGTAACGCAGTTGGCCAAAAATGGGACCAACGACGAGCAGCCTACAACCTCCCACGTGCACAAGGTAATGAGCTCCCAAAATGGTCGGGGTGAGAAACAAGACTTTCGTGTGAGAGGCTGAAGGCACAAGGAGGAGGAAGACGGAGGTGGAATCTCGGTAAAAACATCAGCCAGCCGTTGGCAGGCAAAGGGTAGATGACAAGGCGTTGACTGGACGCCGAGACAGTGGGGGCGAGAGAGACGTGACCCCTGACCCCGGCACGAGTTCCTTCCCTTTATCCCAGAGCCAGAGAGAAATGGCGGCATGGAGTTACAGGAATCAGCTGTTGCTAGGTGACGTCACAGCAAGTTTTGGTTTTCCTGACGTCGGAGGAGCAAGGAGGGGGTTGGGG
>NW_004797973.1:159776-164493 GCF_000002075.1 Aplysia californica
GGGGGGTTCAGACTCTACTTATGCTTCAGCGCAGAAATTACAGGTTACATATGCCAGGTAATTTTATCCCACTTTCTGGCCATGAACACGTAAAAGTCCTGCTCATTAGCTCACATATAAATTAGCGTTGGCTTACACAGAAAAGGGGCGTTCAAAATGCGAGATGAAGGTTAGATTTCATAAGAAAGGGATGGGCAAATATTGCAGAAGAGTTTGATATCAAATATCTCCATGCTTTTTCAGTTTGAAAAATGTTACAGTAGAACACAGGGTTCAGATGACGTTTATTTGGTTGCATGCCTTTGATGTCAAGGATACCGCATACTGCACTTTGAAGCGAGGTGGAAAATTTCAGGTTCCCCACACTCCTGATCCTACAGTATATATGGTAACGGGTACTACGTTTTCTTAGATAATTAAGAAAAGGTCTGTGTTCTTTGCATGTACGCTACTGATGTTAAAGATAATATTAATGTCTTAGTGTTTTAAAATCATTTGATTAGGAAACACAGACCAGAATGGATTATCAAATGTGAAGCATGCTGACAAAATGAGTTACTTCTCGGATTCAAGCCCTATGGAAATCGGTAGATGTCACGTTTATAGATGAAGTTTTTACAATTTATAAGTATGAAATGATTTAAGGCATGTCATATACTTAAAGAATATGGCATTAATAGAACACCTACAAATTTGACCCAACTGTCGATTTTTGGCCAATATCTCCTTTTGTGGATTGCGAGAAGTAACTTATTTTGTCAGCACGTCTCACAAATATCAAAAGTACTGCCGATGGCAACCGACACACCGCAACAAGAGAAGCAAGAAATGGCATCCTGCTGTTGGAAACCTAAGCTCTGATGGTTCAGCCCAGGTTTTGAAAATAACTTCGTATCGAGCAGATTTGAAGTAGATGCAGTGCCTATTGCTTGAAACATGCATTCTCAAGGTAAAAGTTTTTGTGGTCAAAACGGACGTACCTGTCAAAAGGTAATAAGAGGAAACATTTTAACTTGCGTGTTGATGCAAACATTCTCACAGTTGGCAATACATAAGTTACACTTCCCTCTCCCCCCCACCTCCAATAAAAAAACGCCATCCTATTTATATAAAATATGATTTTATTTGGGAGCGAGGTTTCTTCGATCAGGTGTGCTAAGTAGAATGCAGCATTCCAGCAGAAGGACGCTTGTACTCATCAAAACGTTTCCCTCACTCAGAAACCACAGTTTTCTTCGTGCAACGGTGAAGGGCCTAACTATTACACCACAGATGACGATAACATCCATATGGAAGTGTAAAATGATTCATTTCTAAAGTAAAATAAAAGACAACGGAAAAATGAACGCGACTTCGTTCTCACCTGTAACCCCACTGTGGGGGAAAGGAACGCAGGAAGGTGTGGTGAATACGATCTATGATCTGTCAGTTTCGGGGATCAGTCAAGGCAAAATTCTTAAGATATTTTTAACGGAATGTTCGTATACATTAATGCATACTCAGTTTAGTTGTACACAAAAGTCAGTTCTACATGTCAGATAACCGTATCACCTTCAAAAGTGATATGAAACCTAACCAAAATCTGACTTGACCTCAGTGCTTTCTTGTCGTACCCCCATTTTTTAAACTGTGAAAATGTAACTTCTTCTTTAAGAGGTCACTCTTTATTATAAACTCTTTTCACTGTTATTAAAAATGGAGATACGACAAGAAGGCACTGAGGTCGTGCGCCATGCTGGACTAGGGTGTAGACGGCCCTTGATCGAACTAAAAAGTAGGGATTATTGAACTAAGGTTGGTTGGTGAGTGTTCAGAGCTCGCCCTTCCACCACCTCGGTCCTTACTAAGCAAGACTTTCAACTCAGAGGTCCTGCCTCTTAAACAACCCTTTATTGTTTTATAGAGGTTCGAAACATATCCAATATAACGTAGATCTAACCAAAATCAAAACCCAACGTTAGAGAAATTCTGAACTACTCCCTCTGTTTATTTCCTAAGTAAGACTAGTGGTTTCAGCGCCTTAGGACTTGTATGAGTAATTAAGGCAAGTGCTTGAGGTTGGAGGGCTGTGTAACGGACAGTCTGGGTGGAACGACCTCGAGATGAAATGAGAAACTTAACAAAACCGGAAGTGCATCCTGGTACACAAGGATTGTGAGCTGCTGCACCGGCTTCGTGACTCGTGCCTGTTGGGGCTCGACCACAGAATGAGGAAAAAGACAGAAAGATCGACGACCCTGTGAAAATAACTGATATATTTAAGCCATTTGCAATGGTGAAGTTGGATAATAAACTATTATGATACGAGGAAATAAAGGTTGTGTATATAAGTGGGGTTATATTTATTCTTCCTTCGATTGCTTTGTTTTTCTTTTCATCTTAGAGACTTGATAGAGGAAAAAGTGCTTCGGCTTTGAAAAGACATATATTGTGCCTTGAACAGCGTCAAACACAACCTGATCCATCGTTTCGAAAGTTAATGCTATAACAATAAATGTGAACAGGACAACCCAAAAAAGAACAAATTAGCACCTCACACTTTTATATCTTTGAAATTGTAACAGCGAAGATGTCTCGAAAACACCAACCAAACAACCAACAAAACAAACAAGCAGAAATAACCTCTAAACACCAGAAACAGCACACGTCAGCTCAGTGACATGAGGCTGAGGTACAGAACGTTCTTGTACTTGTTGTTTGGGGAGTTCGGATACCTTTCCATGCACATGGCTACGTCCTATCCCAGATGAACGGTAAACCGGAGGTCCTACCTTTCACTTTCAGATAACCTTGCAGTGTTGGAAAAGGCCATGAATATATCATGCCAAAAATTAGCTGGTTCAGTGGCAAAGACAATTGATTTCGTTGTACCTTCTATCGTTTTCCCCAGTTCTGAGGGCGATACTGCCCCTACACAAGGAACCCTCAGTTCGTTGTCCATGTGGTGAAACACATCTTATAGGCCAACTCATGCCCAGTTAATCTGGAAGCGCGCACTACTTGCTGTTCCCCATGGGCACGTTGCGCTATAAGAATAATACTCATTTTGGGCTTTAGAAATGTAAGAAAGAGAGGGTCTTGAGACCATGCCATACGTGAGCGCCCTCTTAGTTTGGCGAGTCTGAACTGGGTGCGGTGAGAGGTACGCCAACTTCAGAGGTTTTCGTCTATTGTTTTTTCTTCGGGGTTTTGTTTGTAGATTTTGTGTTTTGTGTATTTTTGGGGGTCATTATTGTTTTAGCCATTGTTAGTGTTGTTTTTTGTGCGTTCTGTTTCGGTGTTGGTTTTATTCTGTTTGTATTGTTGCTTTTAATTAAGGATTATAGTTCCTTAGGAAGGCGGGAGGGGTGTGATCTATAGCCCCAATAATGTTTTTAAAGAATACGTTTAAGACAAAAATAAATACATTTTAAAAGGTAAGCTCCGGAACCACGAAGAAAACAACAAAGGAATTGACCACCGACAAGGGAAAAGGGAGGAAGGATGGGGGTGGGAGGTGGGGGTTAGGTTGGGTAGTAGTTTGGACATGATTCATGTGGGAAATGAAATCTTTTGGAACGAAAACCAGATTTTTCGAGAGCTGTTTAAGCTGGTCGTCAAAGTGTACAACCGAATACCATTTTGAGAATCAAAGGGATACTTTTAGTCGTGTGGCATTTACAGTTTAACCTTTTTCGACTCATCTGAGTCATTTCAATAAAGAAAATCGGATGAACAGTTGATTTCTCATAGGGCACAAAGCAACATGTGAGAATGGTGCCCAAAATCCTTTTTCGTTTATTAATATTAATCCTTTTTTTTTTCGAAACGAAATTTCAGAATGTGTTTTCCACCCACACGTATACATCGTGGCCAGTGTTACATCAGTTATTCTAATTCTTTAGACATTGCTATTTCGGCATTATATAAAATATAAATAAATGAGGAGAAATAGCAACAATCAATCCTCGGAGGAATGCGGATCCTAGAGTCAAATACAAGAGGTCGACTTCGGGAGCTTCAAAAACTCTCCATTCAAAGAAAGTTCAGAAAAGAGTAAAAAAGGTATTCACATTGGTCTGCTAACGAATTGCAGCTAAATCTTAAATCTATCGAGCCAACTCTTTTTATGTCTGAAACTATGTGGTCTTCTTTTGGGGGGGGGTATGCTTGTTTGTTGTTGTTTTTTGGGGGGGTCGTGCAACTGGGAGAGACAAACTGTAGATGCATTTAACAACGAACTAGTAAACACCTTGAGATGAACAAAAAAATATGCAAATTAAACTTAAACTGTCCTCTCGCATTATCTGCTCTCCATCTGTAAGGCAAATGCCCGAGTGGTTAGTGTGCTCAGTAACACCAAAAATATGACAGGCAATATCGATGACGTGTTGGTGTGTCGTGATTAAGACATGATAATAACTAAGTTCAAACCCCTGCCCACCCCTTCCTCGAAAAAACGTACTCAATTTAAAAATAATAAATAAACAGTGAGCTCCACTGAGACGACCTTCGGTAACTCTGTTTATACATTGCCTGTGTGGCTATGCTATTGTGTATCGTGTGAAGTTTTTGTAACTTCTAAATTATTCTGTTATGCTTTGCATGTCATTTCAGCCACATTTCCACATGAGGATTAAAAAAGCAGAAGAATTTTGGGGTTTTTTTTTCCTTTTTTTCTTTCATTCCCTTTGCATTTGAAGCCTCACTTTCTAGAAAAACTACACCCTTCCCCTCC
>NW_004797973.1:165676-173622 GCF_000002075.1 Aplysia californica
CACACACACACACACACACACACACACACACCATTACTCTCACTAAAAACTACGGAAATGATGTTGTTGTGTTTCAACCTTCAGTTACCCATTCCAATTAGACAGCGTATTTTATTCAAATAATGAAATAAAACGACAAAAAAGTGAAATATTATTTCATTGGTGGGGACGAGACAGCAATTCCTGACAAACAAATTTGTAACAATGTGGAGATGCTATTTTCGTGTTGGGAAGGTAAACATAAGTGGGGTAGAGTCTCTATGTGCGTGGGGTAGTGAGATGGGTAAAAGGGGGGTGGGGGTGGAATCGTCTGTGGAACACGTTTAAAACAACAACAACAACAACAAACTACATAATAAACAGGTACCACAGGGGTATAGCAGACAGTGTCGTTGGTCCATTCTAAACTTTGCAAAGACGAGTTTTGTTGTTTTCTCGAAATGAGTGCCGGGGGGGGGGGGGGGGGGGTGTCCTTGGAACATGAATGAGAAAACAAATAGGAAAACATTGAACAGATATTCTGTTGTTGCTGGGTTTTTTATTCAGAAGCTAGATCTAGCAGTTTCTCGTTTGAGTGTATAATTTAACCATGCTTCTTTTAGAAAATGTGGCTGCTCAGTTAATGAAATTATCTCTTCCTTTTTAAACGTAGACATGTCGAAGAAGTTTTCAGTAGCAAACGACAAACAAATAAATGTTATGTAAGAAATTGGAAGGAGAACTTTTTTCCCTGAGCCATAATATTATTATTACCCCGAAAGTAAGTTTTAATTTTTCCAGCGCACTGGGGGTATTTCTTAACCCTCGAGTGCCGAAAAGGTTAACAAAACGCAAAAACGACAATCAAAGGCACCCACGCGGCAGCGCAGACAATGCCATTGGTCTAGCACTAACCCAAAGTGGCACGGAATTCGGGATCCCACGATATCATCGGCAAACAGTGACGGCCTCTGACAAGTGACGACAGCACACAACGAAAAGATCGCGGTTTTGTCTCTCGGTGACGCGAAGAGAAGAGAAATAGAAGCAGCCTAAGGCGAGGTGGTGGGCCACAACTGGGTAAACCTAAGTTGCTTTTATTATCATCTGTCTGCAGCTGAGACTTAAGTCTTTTAACCGTTATCTCTTGTCTGAACGTGCTGTAAATTACAATGATGGTTTTGTTCTTAATGCTTGCTTGCCCCCTCTCCAATGGTTTTCAATGGCTATAACCTCATCATTATCATCATCATTATCATCATCATCATCATCATCATCATCATCATCATCATCATCATCATCATCATTATCATCATCATCATCATCATCATCATCATCAGCATCATCATCATCATCATCATCATCATCAGCATCATCATCATCATCATCATTTTCATCATCATGAAGTGCCGAATCTGAAAAAAACATTAGTGATAATGGTTTGTCACTTCCTTCTCTGCTCGAGTGCTCATTAAAAATATATAGTTAATGATTACCAAGGTCTCCAAACGTCAGCTCACTGTTCAAGTCCTTTAAATAGCTCTTCGTCTACCGCTACCATCCCCCAGCTCTTTCTCTTATATCATTCCAGTGAGAGAAAGAAGTTCAATGCATTTATGCTCATTCAGGTTTTCTAAAAACTGCATTTGTCTCTTCGTAATTGTTTTTATCATTGTTCTGCTCAGTGAGCGGCCTTTAAGGGCTTCCTTTAACACCTCTTCAACATGTTTCCTTTTCTTCCATGACATTCTCAAAGATTACCTAAAAACAATACATGAGTTGCATCTTTTCACAGCGTTGTTGCAGAATTCGCAAGAACGCCCCCTTTCAAGTAATTTGAGCATTTCTTTTTGTTAAGGACGAACGTAGACAAAATATGTCAAGGTGGAGCACACGGTATAAAAGGTTGCCTTTTTATCGAGTCACCACTTTGCTAAATGCAGATATCTTGATCTGAATGGGTATATAGTCTGGGCACTGTATTATGCTTTTGGAAAAGGCTTACATTTTTGCAAAGGCGATTTTAACACTATTAAATGGGAAAAGATTAACGTCAATATTAGATATCTTAGACAATATTTATTTTATGAGGAAAGCATTACGGATTGACCCCATAACAATAATATGTGCTATAGCCTACCCCTCTAAAAACTGAACAGTTGGTGTACAGAAAACTTTTGCCCTGGATACAATTGAGTGGTGTACTAAGATCACCAAACAAAACTTACAATGCTAGTTTTGTGAGCAGATGCTCTGAGTGCGACAATTTACATCTTTGTATAATTTCCTAGGATAGTCTAGGATATATGATAACATCTTATGCCAAATGCTCCACAGAAATAAAACGGAGAATTACAATGGCTAAGGCTAGTTTCAATAAAAATGAGCTCAATCCTGAAAAATAGAAACATCTCAATGATCATCAGTGAAAGTTCTGAAATGCTATGTATGGTCAACCCTTCTATATGGCTGCGACTGCTGGACAATCACTAAAGACAATGAAAATTGAGGCAACAGAAAAGCGGTTTCTAAGGAGACTGCTAAGAGTATTGTGGAAGGAAAATAAATCAAATGAGGTAGTGCTTGATGAAGCCCACGTGGGACACTCAATGTTAAAAACAATCAGGAAACGCCAAATGCAGTTTTGGGGACCCCTGAATGAGACATAAGAATCTTGAACATCTAGCTCTCCATGGCAAAATTGAAGGCAAACGAAGCAGGGGTAGTCCCAGAACAACCTACTAAGGGAACCTAAAGAAATGGGTAACAGGGAAAGATCAGGGAAACGTAGCTTTTTTTTAGAGCATCCGAGCAAAGGAATGAATGGAGAACCATGATCGCCGATGTCTGTCGCAGATCTGACACTGGATGATGAAGATAATTTCTTAAGTAAATTCAAACTCTGATGTTTGTAATGAGAGCGTGTACTATAAATTGCAAAATCCATTTTGTATTATCCCATGCATTCCGATTCTTAGTCCCCCCCCCCCACCTTTCCCCCAACAATTTTGGAAGTGCGTAACAAGATTCTGTGACGTAGAAGTTATGCGCTTTTCCCCACGCACGCAAGAGAACTGAGTTCGATTCCTATGTGAGGAGAATTTTTATCGTGTATCTCGGTCTTTCTGCTGGAATGTTATATCCTTCTCAGTCGGGTTCTCTCTGGCAGACAGGGTCAAATCCCGCTTTCTTAATGATCTATTTCCTCAAAGGGGTCGTAAAAGCACTGACAATTTTTAGGGTGTTGAAATGTCTTTGGAGGTGCCAGACCTTCTCTTGTGCCTCTGGGAAGGGCAAAGAGGCGGCGTCAGGGGAGGGAACGTGTGAATATCTCGACCGCATTGAGCGATCACAGCAAACACGTGCGGCGATGGGACGGGGAGGGAACTCATGCAATGTCGATCAAAAGTAGAGAAGATCTGAAAAGGGTACTTCTGGTTGTTGGAGTGAGCGAGAGAGAGAGAGAGAGAGAGAGAGAGAGAGAGAGAGAGAGAGAGAGAGAGAGAGAGAGAGAGAGAGAGAGAGAGAGAGAGAGAAGGGAAGGGGGCTGGGAAAAACAGTGCTTAGCTGTCCTACTGTATTTCTGACAACGTGCTGTAACCGATATGGGGAATCTAGGGCGCTCAAAGTAGTATCAATTTCTTAAGTTAGATGATTGGGAAACGTAACATCTTCACTCAACTTCCACTTTTGGGAAAATGTATACTTTACAAGATAACAAGTATGTTATTCCAAAGGAAAGACATTAGGCAAAGAAGAAATCATACTATGGCAAAAGCCGAAAACATTGAGTTATTTCTGACTCGAACGTCGAACGTTCGTTCTGTTGATATTAAACAAAAAAATGGTAGATCATCTTTAATTCATTACATGTTAAAACTTCAGTTTTGTTATTGAATCAGATGGGTTGAACAAAAGCCTTACATATTGTCAGTTGTTTGACTTTTGATTTGACAAACGGGAAGCTGTATGTAAATCAACACAGTGTAGGTCTCCAAGAAACATACTTTCAAGCAACACTATCCCTACGCAGGGTTGATTTTTTCCATGTAAACTTTCTGGTATCAATTCATTGTAGCTCCAAAGCTTGCAAGTTTGCTCGTGGTATAGTATCTCATTGTTTATGCATACCACTTCTGGCGGCTTTGATCTGATTGTTCATATCGTACGGTATCCAAAGATCTCTCCATCTTTTGTTAAATGAATAAAGACCTTTTTCTCTTTTTTCTCTTTTTTTTCTTTGTTTTCTTTTGAGAGGGGGTCCAGAAAACAGGTGACTACATAACGTGTTTAGTCTACGCTTGGGAGACTACTTAACTGATATTGGCAGTGTGTATTTGAAAAGCTTAATGTGACGTTAAAGTACTCCGTGATTCATGTAGACTTGAAAATATGCAGTCAACAGCTAATACATAAAGTGACTTTCTAATGTGATCGGCGTTTATATGTGGGTGTGTGTGTGTGTGTGTGTGTGTGTGTGTGTGTGTGTGTGTGTGTGTGTGTTTGTATATGTGTGTTTGTTTGTGTGTGTGTGTGTGTGTGTGTGTGTGTGTGGGCGTGGGGAAGGTCAGATTATTTGGCTTTGTATCATCGTATCGTGATGTGAGAGAAGCAGCAAACGCATTGTGTTGTGAACTGTGAAGTCAGTCTTCTTTTTTAATCAATGGGGAGATAATCTAGTTTTCTGGATTTTTAAATTCTGGACAAGCAGTTGAGCCACCCATAGAATGACTTTGGTTCTTCTATCCACTTTTGATTCGACAGTTCACATTATCTCGCATAACAGACTTCTCTGGTAAAAGGTTCAGGCACTCTACCGTTGCATGCAGAAGGTGTGAGTTTAATTTCATGAAAGCTTCTTTTATCGAGCAATTCGTTATTGTGCAAGTATATTAAAAGCGTGTCTAATTCTGAGAGGGTTGACCGTGACATGCAGAGTTTAAGCAGCCCACCTTCTCAAGTTATCTAAGTTCTGTCAAAGTAGCCGTAGAACAGTGCCAGGGCAAGCATCAATCGTTCAACGAACGTTTATCTTTGCTTCATTGTTTACGCTTTAGGAATTATTGTGCTAAAAGGTTTTGCATCTTTTAAAACCATTTCCTCAAATCCGTCCTGTGAGGACTTTCGGATCTATATTACCATCATGTGCTATTAAATGGCAAAGCATTTATTAGTCGGTAAGTATATAATCTGACTCAATTGTGACAAGTCAAGTCACTTCAAATAAAAAGTTCCTCTCTCGTGCGGACAGCGGACATGTGCAGGAAATATAAATCACAAACAAAACCCAAATTTAAAATAAAATGTATATATATATATAAATATATCATCAAGATTTACGCTCATTTGGACATCTCTAAAAATTTTTACAAAATTTGCACATAGTCTAAAGGTGGCAAGTTTGAATGCTCGCACGTTCTTTTTCCAATAACCTCATCGTTGGCGTAAGTGAGCCAATGCCTTCCACGAGAGGAGCAGTAAATCATCCTTGTACCAAGGAGAGGAATTCCGGAGAGCAATTTGCCAAGTTGGCTTATCATCTCACTCCGACAGAGAGCGCAAGGGGGAGCCGCCTGTAAACATTTCACCGACCAATCAGATCCCGCGCTGCAGGGCGATATTCAAAGTGATTCTCGTTTAGCCTGTAACTGATATGAAAACAGGCTGTCAGCGTCAATAGGACAAGGATTAATAGCAGTGCACATCTACAAGAACTGACAGGCACGAAGTACAAGAGAACGAGAGAGTGTAGAGAGAGAGAGAGGTAATGCTGACGAACAGCTTCAGATGGAGAAGTCCAGCGAGAGGAAAAAACTTGTCTGCAAATGAGCTATCAGGGTGGGTAAAAAACAAACGCCTACTAGTTTTCTTTCTTTCTTTTACATGAACAAGAAATGAGCAAGGAAAACAGCTCTGGGGTTTTGTAACAGCGTACGTTTATGACATAAAATCTTTCCATTTTTATGATTTTTTAAAAAGAAAAATTAAACAGGCAAATTAAGTCTGTGATTCCGGGGCTGCGAAATTTGTTTTAATGATTTTAGTCTGATTCCAATAAAAATGACCATGGCATCACATAACTATCCAAAGCGTTGATCGCAACAAAAAAAATAAATCCAACAGGAATTAACATATACATGACATCCTTGTTGACATTTAGTTTATAGAGACATACCTTCAAACCATAAACAGAACATAAACCAAATTCTTCCCAAAATCTAGCTACACCGGAATAAGTGGCGCTTTCCGTGTGCAACAAAAATGTAAGTGTAATCTAGCAACGGAAACCTCCGGACAACAAGGAGACTCCTTTGTATACAAAAGCTCAGGGCTTCATTAGATTGAAATGAAAGTGTTTATCCTGGCGCATAAAAAGGCTTGCGTTTCGACTTGTCTCTGTGAGGTTAAACAGAAGACAAAGCAGTCTAGCATAACGATGTGTTGGAGGAAAGACGGCGAATGAGACGTTCATTAAAGAATATTATTATATTCTTGCAAAATAGTATGGAATAAATGGTAGAATCATGTCATACCGAAGACCTAAAAGAGTACTAAAAGGCAAATTAAATCTCTTGAATGGTTAGCCAAAAAATTAGAAAAGCATCATCATCATCATCATCATCATCATCATCATCATCACCATCATCATCATCATCATCATCATACAGATTTTCATTTTCCAACATCAAAGAAAGAAACATAATTTATTGCCGCAAAATTCGTTATCTTACATTTTGAATACATTGTAATTTTTCTCTATGGATCGTTTGTTTTAGCCTTTATTGGTACCTAAATTCGTTTACATGTTTCGGTTATCTCTGTGGGTGACAAATATTTGTACCTTTGTTACTGTGGTCTCAGCAGCGAGAATCGCAAGAGTTCATAACCTAAAACTTCATTATATCTGCTTTTTTTTTTACTTAAAAAGTTACAGACCGGACCCAAGCCAAATTCCACATTTAAAACGATAAGTTCAGCCTCTTAACTTTTTAATTACGCTTCTAAATCCATTCATTTACTGTGTATTTGAGTTCATCTCTGGATATCATTCCAGAGAAACCGAACTAAGAGCCCTGAATCCAGCCCATGTCTGATTTGACGTCCAAATTAGCGGCTACTGTATCTCCCCATGCTCTGGGACAATAAACACTGCGCTCTTCCCCCTCCTCCTCTTTCGTTCCGTTTATTTCTAAGTTGTCGCCGGTGCGGCTTTTACATCAACCATGACCCCAGTGAAAAATAAACTGGGAAGTTAATTTGTAAGCTCTTCATTTCGGAGTTTACTAACAGGGCCGGAGCTTCAAACACTCGACTCTTCTAAGCTGAGAACGCAAGGAATTGTGCGATACGTTTGTCGGCCATTAGATTCGTGCTTGTGTGCTTCCTGTTTCATTCTGCTACGCTGGCATCGAGGATTGATTCGAGTTTAGTGTTCTGTCAGGAAATAACGATAGATAAGAAGTGTAGTTGTAGCTTGACTCTGGGGGAAAGAAAAGCATAACATCACGATAATGCTTTTTAAAAGTGCATCAATTTAATGGCCCTATCAACACAGGTTATTTAAGAGGTGAGACCTCCAATAGGGCCGAGTCAAATGGGTGATACAACGGTCATTTCGAAGTGAAGAAATTAAGATGACATAGAAATAACAGACAGGTAAGATAATGTGACAGATGCAGTTATGGTAAATTTTCATCTTATAAAAAAATGTACCTTCACGGGGTGTACGGGAGAGGAGAAAGGGGGGGGGAGTGGTAGTTAAAGTGAAAAGGACCAATGTAAGCGTTGGGACGACCCACATTTTACTATTTAATTTAGTTGCTTTGTCTACTTGGTAGTAAATGTAGAGCCTGAAACAAATTACACGCAAGTAGCGGCCAGAGATATTCTCTCTCTCTCTCTCTCTCTCTCTCTCTCTCTCTCTCTCTCTCTCTCTCTCTCTCTCTCTCTCTCTCTCTCTCTCTCTC
>NW_004797973.1:173778-178615 GCF_000002075.1 Aplysia californica
CACACACACACACACACACACACACACACACACACACACACACACACACAAAACAAACATCCCTTCTAACTCCATATATAAAATGACACAATGGTCTATTTAACTGTTTCGTCATGAATTCTCCTCCTACTCTGTAGGCGTCTCCGGAAATGTGAAGGAAACAAATTGTACCAGTTAATTTTACGTTCTCCACGATATCAGACTTAGGCCTTCCTAGTGCTAGTAGGCCTAGTAAAAGACTATACAGAGACGTGACAGAACACTGAAGACAAAAAACGTTTATAATTAAGACAAAAAATAAAAGATATGCCGGCAGATTTTAAAGACACATGCACAATGTTCCTCGATTTCATGTATGAACTACCTTTTCGAATTGGTCTAGCTTTTTCAAAAAATCCAGTGCCACAAATTGCCCGCTAAAGTAAAATTTCAACAGCACTTGGCGTTAGAAATGATGGCCTTGCATAAAACATTAACCAGATTTAGCTTTGGTTACGCTAGCCGATAAAATTCAGTTGTTTTACATAACGAACAGATCAAAGTCTTTCCAATCTTTCGTAAGATAATATATTATGGTGGGCTTCAGTCTGGTTAGGTAACATCTTTAAACGTTCTATCAGAGTTTTCGCCACAGTTTAATGTGTTTTTGTGAGTTTGTGTTTACAAATTGCCATGAAACGGTCCATCCATTAATGAAAAGAAAGAGGGCAGTGGGTGCGCTCATGGAGCAACAAAATACAATTTAAAACTTTAATTTTGCCCGAGAAAGCAGAAAGAAATAAACCAAGGAAGGAGAAAAGACAGAAAACAAGGAGGGAAGAGATATGTTAGAACATATCGAGAGAAAAAAAACTGTCGTTGAAGTTTATGTAGCGTGTAAGACAAAAGCATTCTCAAGAGAAGAAGAATAAAAAGACGAATGAACCATGTCAACAAGCATCAAGTGTGAGTGGCAAAATGCCCCCTTGAAGAAGATTCAAAATAAATCGGCAAGGCGGAAACAGTGGTGAATCTGATACACCCACAATGCAAGAGTCAAAGGAAATTGATGCTTCACCAAAATTGTTTCTCTAAACAACAATACGGAAAGAAGAGCTGCCCTTTTTTCTCTCTTCTCAGATTCCCTTAATCACGCCCCCCACCTCCCCACCCCTCACCTCCACCATCCACCTACTGCCTTCCCAGCCTCGGTTTTTACCCCAGTACTTAGATTCTTCCTTCATGTCTTTCACCACCCCCTCACACGACTAAAGGGCTATCTTGAGAAGCCAAGCCACCCCCCCCCCCCCCCCACCACTCTCTCTTTTTTCCCCGTTTCTCCCACCACCACCTCGAAAAGAACAACTTGTTTTCTCTGGAGCTCGGCGCGGCGTAGACAAATACGAGGGGCGTTGTCCAAATGTCGAGACCGAATGGAAATCGCGAGTGAGGATACTGTTCCCGGGTGTGTGCGTGCGTGCGTGCGTGCGTGTGTGCGTGCGTGCGTGCGTGCGTGAGCTGACTCGCTGTAGTGAGTAGTGAGTGAGCGGGTCACGGGCAGCCACAGGAAATGGAGCTTGCATGCCGGGAGGGGAGATGATAGAAGCAGCGCGGGGACCACCCAGGCTTCGAGTGCCACCAGCAACAACAGATGAGAAGAGCTCATGAGCTCTCCAGCGCCGTGAGGAAGGAAAGACGGCTCCGTGTGGCCAGACCAGGCCAGACTCGGGATGGACTGGCTGGCAAACGAAGCGCTAGGCGATCGTTACTCGCCTACGGTCCGTCTCACTTGGCTAGCTCTCTGAGCTGGAGCAAGCGACCACCAGGTCCGCATCTGGACAACGAGAAATGAGGGAACAATAGCTCGACCAGAGGACAAAATAGCATATAAACGTAGGTAGCTGCTCTACTGCTTCAAGAAGTAGAATGTTTACGTGTTAAAAGCTCGATCAGATCAAAGAAATGAAAACTAAACCAGTTCACTTTCGTAACACAAAGGTCAAGTTGTTTCTCTGACAGCGGCATGGTTTCTCTGATTGGGTGCTCGTTCGCTCCTAGATCCATTTCAGAAGTAAATAACGCCCCCGCCCACATTCTTAAAATACTTTAAAAACATATTTGTGACATGAAGTCACTGCGACCCAAATGTGTTTGTTTCTGTGGCTGTTGTTGATGGGATTTTTTAATTTTTGTTGTTGTTTTGTTTCTTGCTTTGTTTGTTTTTTATGGCCAATGAGTGGCATTGGAGGATTGATTTTAACAGAATATAGCATAAACATTTCAGTGCATTGTATTGAGAAATTGTATAGATGAAAAACACTTACATTAAAAAAGACTATCTGGAAACTTTAAAAAAAAAATTAAGTATCACTTTTATTCAGCCATGGTTTCAAATATGTTTCGTAATAGCATGTCGTGCATACGTAGCACGTCAAAAAATGCACAGTGCCCATCGCCACAAACAATTGCACGCGGACACGCTGATGCAGTAGACCACAATGTAAAGGTATATGTTACATTCAGCTTGACCTGAGCAGGGCAAAAAAACAACAAAAACAACCCATTATTACGATAATGACCACCCATCCCATACAAAAATATCAAAATTTGTAGTATCGACATTGCTTAGCTTTGTTTGTAGGCAATTGCGGACAAACAATGGAATGCTGGAGCCTCAAAACCTTACAGTATGCTTAAAATAATGCTATTATGTATGTCCATATGTCTATACTATACACAAACTCCTAGGTATAAAATGGAAGGGGTAAAAGAATTCCCTAGTTTTGTGTACAGGTCAAAGCCTTATAGGACTCAAATAAGTAATTTTAAAGAATGGGTTCTCTGCTCAGTGGCACGAGAAAAGAAGAAGGAAGAAAAAAAGAAAAGAAAACAGTGAAGATTTGGTCACGTGACACTTGTACGAATAAGCATAGACGTTAATGATTGTTAGTGGGTTGTCCCTCCAGATGATGTTCTGTGAGCCTGTTATTTATTTATTTATTTTTATTTATCCATTTATTTATTTATTTATTTACGGGGGGGGGGGGCAGTAGTTATTCTTTAAAAGTCACTATATGGAGAAGGCAAAACAAAGAGGGTTTTGAGTTGGGAATAACCGATTTAAATGGTTCAAAATGGCTCACAGTTGGAAACTGAAATATGAAAGGGGAACTTGGCCACAGTGGAATTGGACGAGAAATATTATTCGATGCTTCAGAAACGCTGGTTTGTTTTAACAAAGGCGTTTTTGCTGGGATGAGGAGCTCACAATACAACCCATTAAAATCGAAAGTGGAACTCTGATGTCTTTCAAACTAGAAGCTGAATTAAGATCAATTAATTTTCAATCCCATTGTAGTGACCTGTGAATATTGCAGTATACCAATTCACCTTTTTGAAGTCCGTCGGATTGCACGGCCTTTTTTCGGGCCATATGTTGTCTTTCCCTTGTCTAAGACTTTCTGTGTATTCTAGTTCAGTTTTAAAAAGTACAGAAAACTTGTAGAGCCAAAGTTTTTAAAATACTGTCGCTCAAGTTTCAGCCCCTCCCGCCATAAAGGAAAAAGAAGTAAGGCAAAGCGAAAAACGAAACACAATACAAAACAAAAACAGTATCCGGCCCTTATCCCAGGCTCCACTGCAGTATAGACACACCTGCAAGGTAGCCATCCAGCAACCATTCGGGCTATGAGGGATGTCATTACACGGGCTCGCGAGGATCTAAGACACAAAGGTTGACGAGGCGGGACGATCGTGGAAGGAAAATGTTACAAGGGCACCCGACTAACAAAGCCGTGTAGACTTAACTGGCGAGCTATGAGGAACAGAGAATGTCTTGTTGCCTCCCGAGCCTTTCATCGTGTGCGAGGGATGCCGAGGAGACTTTAAAGACAGCGATAAGCACACACGAGACGAGTTTACGGTTGCCGTGGAAGATTATTTTCCTCGCCGCTGCCAGTGGGCACGAGTAGGAAAAACTTGCCCTGTCAAGGACCCTGCTCTAGATTCCTGTACCTCGAAGCGATGACGTGTCCTTTGGGAACGGTCTTTGACAGCGGTAGGCAAAGTACGATCCATCGTCGGAGCTTGGGGCCCAAAGGAGTTTTGACATGCCGTTATTGATTTGATGCAATAGTCGAGCAAAATGCTCTTCAAACATCATAACCACAGCTTAAATAAAGAAGCGAAAAAGCCGTCGCACGCAGTATGGATTTAACCGATAGCAAGAAATCAAAGCAATGTCCATTAATAACAAACATTGCAATAAAAAGGAAACTGGATAGCTAATTAGCACTCTCCAAACGCATGCTCCCACCCCCTCCCCCCCAAAAAAAAAGAAATTAAAAAAAAAAAACTCACAATCATGCCTGCTAAATATTCTGAGTATTTTGGGTGATAATGGAAAGAAACAAAAATGTCCATGCAATTAATGAGCTTTCCTGTGATATCTACGGTCCCAACAATGTATGGTTTTTAGTTTATCATATATTCTTCTGTGTGCTTGCATAAAGCCGTCAGCATAATGTTTGCCTCGTAAAAACCCCTTTTGTCCTTTGAGTCTCCTGAGTCACACTCGGTAACGACACTCCCTGAAGGCCGTAAAAACCCCAAAAAATATGTATAAAAGAATTTTGAGGTCTACGAAGAAAGTGGAATTAGAAGTAGAAGTATTCACCTAACATCGACTTTCTAAGTTTGAACAGAACTTCTCATCAATACGTGATCTGGACACTAGAAAGAAAAAGGTCGCTGACCCCAGGGCTGAAAAGATCGTCAGAAGAAAATAAATAATCGCAGGGGCCTCGAAGGGACGAGAACGTGTGTACGTGAGAGCGGGAGGGGGGTGAGTGGAGGTACG
>NW_004797973.1:178715-181752 GCF_000002075.1 Aplysia californica
TCTCTCTCTCTCTCTCTCTCTCTCTCTCTCTCTGCCATGCTATCTATCTGCGGTAGCTTGCAAGGTCTCTTCTCTTCCTACTATTACTATTATACTGAACTTTATCAGTACGTTTTATTGTTTGCCTGCTTTCAATTGGGAATTGTTTGTTTTGTTTGTTTGTTTGTTTGTTTGTTTGTTTGTTTGTTTAGGGGTGTTTGTTCCTTTGGGTTTTTTATTCTTGTTATTGCTTTGGTTGTTTGTAGTGTTTATTCTGTTTTGTTTTATGCCAGACACCAGACAACTCACATTTGTCGTGGCTTAAAGCTTTAAAATTTAAAAAAAGAAATTAAGTCGATGTTTATGATACAAGTGGATAGTTAGAGAACGTTAGGAGTACGCCATTGGCAGATATTTTTAGTAACAACCAGCCATCTTGTTTGACCTATTCTTTACAGTATACATAATATAATGAGCATTATCGTACCACTTTGCTAAAAAAAATAATTAAAAGGCTTTTTTTTTTTCACTCCACATTTTTTTTTCAGATCAGACAGTAAGACAGTAGGTCTGGAACTTCTTTTGTCTTTTGTCAGAATGAAGAACACTATTTTATGATACAAACAAGATGGCTGTTACTATAAATATTATCAGTCACAAAGGCGTACTCCTAACGTTCTCTTACTATCCGCTAGTGTTTGAGATTTCTTTTTCTTAACCGTATCTGGTCAGCCACTTAGAGAAACTATCAGAACTGCGATCTTTATCACGTTATCGATACAATTAGATTGCCGATTCCATCATACGGTTACAGTCCCCTTGACAAAATTACTCTGTATAGCCCCAATCCAAATATGTTCGTCTTTCTGCAAAGGTTAAGCGATTTCCAGACCATTTCTAAGCTGAAGCTAAAAATACAGACCAAATAGAAAGCCACTACAAAGAAAGAAGAGAGAATGTGTAACAAGCAAATGTACGCAGATGGTCAAGTCTCACAACTTCCATTTTTATCCTGAATGAGCGAGAAAAGGCTGCCCCAACACTTTAAAGATCGCTCCTGTCCTGTTGATATGTTTAAATACCCGAAAATCACTTTCATTCAATACAAAATCTAATTGACATCTGGTCCCGAACCCAGTAATACGCTGATGGTACTTACACTGTTGGATGGTGGTTTTTCTGGTAATCGGCAATATAATAATTTTTCGAAAGTGCGCGGCTCTGATGTTCTCCCGTCACTTACCTTAGCCGGGTATTCGCCGTGAAAATTTCCCGCTGAGAAGATTTCATTCATGTCGGCAAATACCATCTGGAGCATTTGTAAGGATAGTTAGTAATTGTACCTTATAGATACTTATTACGTGGGTTTTTATAAGTTCTTCTGCAGTGGTTTGAGTTATACCCTGACACAGTCTGTAATAATTCTACAATGACCATATTAAGTATATTTACCATGAGAGATGTGAAGAAATATCTACTATGCATGTATATCATAAAACTCAAAAGACTTCTTTTTTGTACTTTAAGGGAGAGCTCTTTGAGTCAAGTTTGAAATATAAAACAACGCAATCAAATTTGATGTTTTTTGGAAAGCGGTGATATGAACAATAAGAGATCAAATCAACAGCTGGAATGTTCGTGTGGAAACCAATTTTAAAAAAAAAAATATTTTTAAACCCTGCCCATTCATATCATTGGCTGCTTTTGAGTAGAAATAGTTGTTCCAACAAAATGTGCAGCGTTTTAAATTAAGGTTTTATAGATGATTATTAGTGAAAGCAAACAGAAGACTTCCAATATGTATATATATATATATATATATATTTATTTATATATAGGCCTATATATATAAATCATAAACGACAATAAAGTTTGAGAGGATACAGGGTTGTCCGTGGCACTGTTGAGCTCTGTGGCGAGAACACTCCTCACAAAGGTCAGAGTGTCGTTGACAATGCCGTGAACCTGGGGACGAGACGAGACGAGACGTGACGAGACGTGACAAGATGAGACGAGACGAAAAGAGACCGAGACGCGACGAGAAGAGACCAGATGAAACATGACAGAGACGTGAAAAAACGAGACGTGGGTGACAGTGAGACAGAAACAATGTGATGTTTCTCAAGTAACTAGATTGTCAAATAAACAAATAATTATGATCGTCCAGAAAGGTTAAATGGGATTCTTTGCCCTTGCACTTTTTGTTGTCATTGTTAATTTTTTAAATTTAGAATATTTTCTGAATTTTTATTGCGGATGTTGTTGTTTTGTGTGTGTGTGTGTGTATTTGTGTGTGTGTGGAGAGAGAGAGAGAGAGAGAGAGAGAGAGAGAGAAAGAGTGAGAGTGTGTGGGAAGGAGGGTAAATGGAGACGAGATTTGTACAACAGACTCATGAGCAATACTCTGGAGAGGACAAAATGTCGCCATACTACTTTAAGTAAAGCGAATTAGAAGAGAAGACTGCGGGATGTTGTTGTTGTTGTTGTTGTTGCTGCTGTTTTTGTTGTTGCTGTTGCTGCTGTTGTTGTTGTTGTTGTTGTTGTTGTTGTTGTTGTTGTTGTTGTTTTTGTTGATGTTGTTTAAGTCTAACGTCCTACTAGACACAAAGTAGGCCTATATTACTTCGCTGACGGCCCTCGTTGTTTCCAGTCACAAAGTTGGAAGGGAAAAATTACTCTAGGAAGGATGAGATGATTATTCAATCCCACTTCCATCCAAACCTCAACCTCAGGCGTGAGATTACGGGGAAAAATCTGTAAAATACATAGACTTTAATGTTCTTAGTTTAATCAGAACAGCATTGAAAAGGGCTATTTAATTTTAGTTTGAAAGGCATTAGTCTCCTTACACAGCTAAAAAGGACCAATAGGGATAAAATCTCAAATTCGAGAAAAAATACAGTAAACTAACAACAACAAGAAAAACCTTGTCCACTATTATGAGAATGATAAAACTAATAATAATTATTGTTATCATTAACAAGAATAAAATAATAAGAACAACAATAACAGTAACAAAAACAATAAAAGTATCAGTACGAAACAATAATAATGATAA
>NW_004797973.1:188307-189804 GCF_000002075.1 Aplysia californica
CACGACGTCATTTGAGAACGATCCCTTAGTGTTCGTGAGCCCTGAGGAGACTTACCCTCGCAGCCCAGAGACGCAATGAGCTGGGTCCCGTTGATAAGGGCAATGCCCTGAGGAGAAAACAGATACATGTAAACCATCTATACTCGTCCTGTACGTTTATTTTGTAGGCCTTCCTCCCGAAGTGCTTTGTTAGTTTTAGTAAGTGTTTTACGGCATTTGCAACACAATAAGTGCCGAAGATTGGAGGTGGTACAAGAGAGTAACAAACACAAAAACGAAGGAGAGATAAAGACGATAGTTGTTTGCTGGAAAGAAATGCTGTGTTAGTTTTAGTAAGTGTTTTCCGACACTTGCAACACAATAAGGTCATATAAGTGCCGAAGATTATAGGTGTTACAAGAGAGTAACATACACAAAAAACGAAGGAGAGATTTAAAGGACAATAGATGATTGCTAGGAAAGAAGGAGTAAACCACACCAGAGCACCCGCCAACCACACACCCTCCCAAAATGCGATGGTTATCATCAATATCAAAGACAGCGTAAAACATTCTTTATGCTAGCTATCCAAGCACTTCAGAAGCACACAATCAATAAACATGGCATTCATTACTCAGTGCAAACCTTAAACTTTTCCCTAAATACATCATTCGGAGCGCCAAAAAGAAACAGCAGTGGCATTGTGCAGACACCTCAACCTCTGTTTGCAGGAAAGATGCCCGATGTTTGTCAGTTTAATACCCCCCCTCCCCCCCTCCTCTTCCGCTCCCACTTTTCGTCTTGTCTTCCCTCAACCCGCTGACCCCCCACTTACAAAAACACGCAATTTTACTAAATTACATGAATAATTCAATTCAATTTTTACTATTGTCATACCACTATCACTACCACAGAATAACAAAGTTCTATCTGACCATTTTGGTAGAGTTGGGCGAAGAGTCGATTCCGGAACCGATTCCCGCGATTAATACTAAGGAAGTTAAGTTACGTCTCCTTTTTACGTAGACCAACAGTTGCCAGTTATTTTTATCATTAAAATCTTCTTTTTGAAAAAGAATTTATTTTTGTGGAAAAAAAAAGTTGATGCTTCGTAGTGTTCCGAAATCAAGGTTATCCTAAATCCTAAAGACGTTCGGCACCAACCAGTTAACCACAGGGGAAAAATCACATCATTACAAAGTAAGTAATTGGGTTCGGAGTCCATTCTTACGATTCCTAGCTTTCAATAATCGGGAACCTAGCCGCCCAGCACTACTTTTTGGCCGTTTTGAGTAAAGGAGACTATTGGATCAGAAACCAAAAGCTCTATCTGATCTATTAAAAGATGCGATTATTCGGAGTCGTTGTCAAGATATTCAAAGAATTGCATTCGAAAAAGCTTGATATGTTGTGAAACTCAAGATATTTGAATTTGATTTTTTTTTAAAATTAAAGTAACACAAACACACACACACACACACACACACACACACACACACACACACACACACACACACA
>NW_004797973.1:191119-195525 GCF_000002075.1 Aplysia californica
AGGGGGGTTGGGGAGGGTTCAGTTAGTTGAGTTGTTGTAGTTCATGACCAAGGACCATGATTGAAAACGGCCATATTAATTCGGTGAGACGACACAATAAGATCATATAAGTGCCCAAGATTAGAGGTGTTCCAAGGGAGTAACAAACACAAGTAAAGAAGGAGGAGAGGTCAGGACGATAGATGTCTGATAGGAAAGAAGGAGCAAACCACGCCAGAGCACCCGTCAACCATCCACTTAGTTGAGTTGTAGTTCATGGGCAAGGATCATGAAAACGGCCATATCATTAATTTGTCGAGACGACATTAATTTAGGAATTATCGGTTAAAAAAGCAGTTCTTAATGAGCGTTTACGGCACTTGCATCACCTTTCGGTCATATAGATACGGAAGATTACAGGTGTTACAGGAGAGAGACAAACGAAACAAAAAAAGGAGGAGAGATCAGGGTGATAGATGTTTGAAAGGAAAGAAGGAGCAAACCACGTCAGAGCACCCGCCAACCACCCGCAGAACAAAAAACAGGGAGCATACAACAACCACAGGCCAAGAAGCTGATTGTGTGTGTAAGTTGTCTAGGAGAGAGAGAGAGAGAGAGAGGGGGGGGAGGAGGGGGAGACAGAAAAGGGGAGGGAGAGAAATAGAGACAGAGGGAGAGAGAAAGAGAGAAGGGGAGAGACAGAGAAAGAGAGGGTGAGAGAGAGAAAGAGAGAGAAAGTGAGAGTGAGAGAGAGACAGACAGACAGAGAGAGAGAGAAGGGGGGAGGGAGGTAAGGGGTGGGGTTTGGACAGACAAACAAAGACAACAGCATCTGCAATCTTGTCATGTAGAAAACGTCTAGATGTAATATGAAATTCATTAGCAGTTATTGCATTTGCCGTTATATTTAACGGCGAGATAGCACGAGAAAGACCAGACTGACCATGAACAGACTAAAATAACTCAAAATTCATACTGAAACAAAGTAAAAGAAAGAAGTGGTATCAAAGTACCTTGCATCTGTTCTTCGGCACTTATATGACCTTATTGTGTTGCAAGTGCCGTAAAACTCTTACTAAAAACTAAACCAAGAGTCTGTACAAGGACTCTCACTCACCGTTGAAAGCGGCGATGAGTTGCTTGAGCGTCTCTAATGACACGCCGCTGTAACCCTTGGCCAGGACGTTGATTCTCAGAGCCAGAAGCATCTTCGTTCTCTCCGGGGTCAGACCAGGACCCACGCCTATGTGTGTGAAGGGGGGGGGGTAGGAGAGAGGAGAGGGGGGGTTGCATCATCATCGTCACCATCATCATCATCATCATCAGCATTGTCATCTTGAGATGGTATCAGAACTTTGTGAACAAGAGCTCAACCAACGTTGCCAAAAAATGCAACAATGAAAGGGAGGATGTCAAAACTTGTGTTTGAATGTCCATGAACAATGGCAACTCGATGGAGTTATTTGGACGAGTGGAGGTGCGTCTGAGTATAATAACAATGTTGCCGAAATAGAGCCTCGCTCTCGCTCGAACATTTCTTTATGGAGTCCACAAAAAATATCATCATCATCATCATCATCATCATCATCATCATCATCATCATCATCATCATTGTTTTAAAATCAGAGTAGGTAGGAAGAATCTTGATTAGTTTTCAGACAGAAAATATAAATAAAATACAATTTTCTTTTAAATTCCTGTTTATCTATTATAAAAGTATGCGTTGTCATCGTTATTTATTTAATAAACATTCTGATCATCGTTGTGGTATTCGTCATCTTTTTCAAAGTCCTTGATGACCAGGGGCAGCAATGTCTAATTATTTTTTAAATGGGGGGGGGGGGGGTCGGGTAAATGTAGGTGTTTTTACAATTCATTGACACAATATTTTAATCATTCAATGCCGTAATAGCAAAACTAAACTTTTAAAAAATATATAGAAACTGAAGTTAGGGTTTCCTCGAGCAAATGAGAGTTTAAGACTAGCGAAATGGAATCTGAATCAGAATTTAGAAACTATGTGAAAGCGAAGTATTAAATACGTTGTTCGTTTTTTTTAATGCTAGCAAAGATTAGAATGTGACGCTTTGGGCGATCTTTGGAAGTGTTTTCAGAAGTTCAACTCAGACGACTGACGTAGCATATTTAGTTACGTATATTTTTTTTTTATGCCATCGTGGGAAAGTTGGCAGCTTCGTTGTGGTTTGGAAATATATGTCAAAAATAAATATGATAATAATATGCGTGCTTGTCAAGCTTTGTTGTACTTTTGAATATGTCAAAACGAAAAAAAAAGACTGGACTTTAAAGAAAGAAAGATTTGAGCTGGCTAGTCCGAAAAATTGAGGGGGTGGGAGCGAATATCTTAGTGAATTTGTGTATGCACGCGCGCAAGTGTGTGTGTGTGTGTGTGTGTGTGTGTGTGTGTGTGTGTGTGTGTGTGTGTGTGTGTGGTTATCGGAAAACCACTGGAAGCCTCAAAGGACTGTCCTACACAGAAATCAAGGCGTTCTTTTAATAGATATGGCCTCCGACGTTGGGAGTTGGGGTAAGATCAAAGAGATGGTGTGTGTGTGTGTTCGCGCGCTCGCGCACGTGCGCGCGCGCGTGTGTGTGTGTGTGAGTGTGTGTGTGTGTGTGGTTTGGGTGGGGGATGTATACATTACTATCCTCAAACGCCATCATCATCATCATCATCATCATCATCATCATCATCATCATCATCATCATCATCATCATCATCATCATCATCATCAATGCCTTTTCCCCTCTGGATGAGAACACAGATCACGGACAAACACTTTCCACTTTTTCTTATCTTGGGCTCGCTTCTTGCCCCTCTAGATGCACAAGCTCCCATGTCTCTCCAGACCCACGGAAAAATGTGACGTTTTTGCTTGTGTTTCCATAGACGTTTGGTACTTTTTGCAGGGTTGCGTAATTGGTAGTCACCAAAGGGCTTCCACAAAGTTTTGGAACCATTTTTACAGAGTTGGGTAATTGGCCGCGAGCCAACTGTTCTTTTTTTCAGACGGGGTGGGGGAGACCAGACCTACGTGGGCATCTTTGCACAAATCCGGCTGAATGAAACGTATCGACGTATCATTATTTAAAAATCAAACGATTTAAGTACTAAGTACGTTCACACCCTTTAAGTTTAAAATAAAATATTGACCCAGAAAGTGATTTTATGGGAGATTTCTGGCAAATAAATAAATAAGTAAATATTAAACAAATCAAATAAATAAATAAATTTTCCTGAATGAAGAATGTAGACCCTTGTACAGATGCACAATTCTTTCCCAGCATGCCTGACCAGAGCGCAAGAGAAAACTTTGTGAAAACTTTAGTCCCCCGGCATGTTTCTTGCACGCGTTTGCCATGCGGCCTCATTCTTACCTGCGGCGTGGGACCGAATGAGGTTCTCCTGTAGCTCCCTGAGGGAAACGAAAAAGGGAAATCAGACACAAAGATTAACGTTAGGTTAAGTAAAACTAGGTCGGTCATGCCCCAAAGTCTTATCATAACGTCAGAAGATAGAGACGTGACATTTCGCTACCTCGGAGTTACAACGTTCTATCTGACATTTTTGGCCGTTTGTGTCTTACTTCAATATTCTTTGCCATATCGACAGACCAAATGGCCGCTGGATCGGAAAAGTAAAGTAAAGTAAAGTAAGTCTTACTTAAACCATGAGGCCAGAAGCCACATTGTAATTTTCGATCGGCACCATCAAAATCGTAAGATTATTTCAGAGCCGTTTTCAAGACGTTCAAAGGGATGCATTCGAATAAAAACTTGACATGATATTGTGAAAGCCAAAAGTTTTGACGTCAAATTATGTCTCAAGACTAGGCATTCAGCAGATAGAACTGTGTAGTTCAGAGGTAGCGAATTAGTTTAGAGGGCAGCATGCCAGGCTGCGAGGGGGCTGACTCCGATTCGAATCCCCAACAAGTAGATCTAATTGGCTGCTTTTAAGGACCAGATTTCGGGGCTTTCCATAAATCTTGACCTACGCCAAAAGTGGGCTTTGCCCTACCTATAGGAGAAGTTTGGTTTCATTGGTGTGTATATTTGTTTGGTTATAGAGAAAATTCTCCTTGTCTTTAAAAAAAAACTGAACAAGGGGCAAAAACTTCACCTTCGATTTTCTCAAAACACCATTTTTCGGGATAGCCCCCTGACTACCAATTAATTTTAAAATGTTGTTTCAGAAACTATTGAAAGTCTGTGATGAGTTTAACTCAAATGCCCAGCTTCAAATAAACACACATGAAATGATGGCCATATTATCATACATGGCGCGTTTGAGAAGAGAAAAGTATGGGGGGGGGGAGGGAGCAAACTGCACCAAAGTACCTGCCAGCCACCCATCTATCCTTTCAAAAAAACAGGGAGATACTTTACAAAAATGTGCTTGTCCC
>NW_004797973.1:199663-203601 GCF_000002075.1 Aplysia californica
TTTTCCTCACTTCACCCAGGTGGGAATGGGTACCCGGCTATAGACAGCGAAAGATCTTGTCAGTTTGTTAGTGTTTGAGCGCTTAATCAGCTGCTTGCACTGTATGCTTCCCTGGAAGCAGAGAATGTTTCGGAGTGGTCTATGGTCTGCTGGGGTAATAATATAGTGTAAAGCGCATAGAGCTTGCTGTTGAACGGGGATATGCGCTATACAAAAGCTATTTATTAACTGGTGCAGTTTGCTCCAGAGCTTTCCTATCCAGCATAGTCTATCGTCCTTGTCTTTTCTTCTTCTTCTTAATTAGTAAATGTTTGTTGCTCTCTCGTATCATCTCTAGTCTTCGACACTTGTACGAGCTAATTGTGTTGAAAGTGCTGTGAAGCACTTACTTAAATAAACAGAAATGTTATTGTTGTTTTTATCAGCACTTTAACCCTTCCGTACGCCCAGATGTCATTTTGTACCCCCGGGTTGTATTCTTCACTTTTAAGAATACTTCTAGTACGAAGATCTCTTTGAAACCTTCAGTGTTTCTTTTTTAAAAATCATTTTGACAGACCGCCATGCAAAGCGTACGGATCGGATTGACGAGTAAATTTCTCCTTTGGAACGTGTGTCACAGAGATACGATAGTAAAACACGACGTACGGATAGGGATTTTTTAAAAAATCCCAAACAACGGTGTCCGATAACAAGACACTGTTGCAGCACATCCCCTGCCATCATGCAAGTAGTAGAAACACAATTAATTTCAATTTTGTAAGTTTCATTTTTCAAGGTATGAATATTTTCACATGCATATAATCTTTTCTTCAACCAATGGCTGTTAAAGGAGTGAGTTCCGACTCAATAGTAAGGTCAGGCAAGTGTCGGTGTCATGTTTTTTAAATTTTCCATTTATGTATGTATGCATTTATAATCATGTATTTATGTATGTAGGCCTATGCATTTATAGTCATGTATTTATGTACGTATGTTTGCCAATGTGGCCCAAATTTCCACTATGGGTATTGAGAAAATGTAATGTATTATTATATTGAAAAATTGTGCTTGTTTTTGTTTTTTTAAAGAAGCAAAATAGAAAAAAATCTGTATGACTTATGAAGTCATAGATTATATTTCTTTTTCTTTTTTGTTTGTTTGTTTGTTAGTTAGTTAGTTGGTTATTGTTTTGCTTTTTTTGGATTTTATTGTTGTTGGGGTTTGGGTGTTTTTTGTTTTAGCTGGTGGGGGGGGGGGTTAGGGGGGAGGTTAGAGTGCCTCGAAACAGTATTCATCAAGCAATGTCGAAAGCACAGGATGCGTGTCCTCAAAGATGGAAGCAGATGAATCTTAGATTACTTGAAACGCGAACAGTGTCTTTCCTCTTGCCAAGATAAACAAAATATATTTACTTGGATACAAACGTTGTAGGTTATCTGTCGGGAACACATTGAGTGCTTCAAGCGTTGGCTCAAGCCTTCTGTCATGCTCCATCCTGACTTTTTCAACAGGGCGCGATAACAACACTATTGTGTTCAAAGCCTTGGTTAGATTTGATGGTAGGCTTATACAGTGTCCAGATGTTAATAAGCACAACATGAGCACACTTTGTCATTTTAAAGGAGCCTTAATGTCGGTTTCTTTTTTTTTTCTTTTTCTTTATTGGCATGTTCGTGGAATGTGGCTGCGGGTACAAACATTACCTTAAGGTGAGCCGATATAGTAGATAGTCCCTGTTTTTGCTTTTGTTTTTTTCCTTCCATCTTGAAAGAATGTTAGGTTACGAAAAAAAAAACACCAACTACAACTATGGCTGGGGTAGGGCATTAGAAATCACCAGGACATCTTGTTGTGAACGAAGCAGCTTTTAGTTCGTAAAGATTGATTCTCGGTCTTTCGGCTAAGATCAAAATGTGAGGCAGCGTGGTGGAATCAGGCTCTCGTCAAAATATTCAAAGTGAAAAAACTTGCTTTTTTCCGCAGGTTTTTGAATTTTTATCAATGTTTTTTTTTTTTTTAGATCTACACCTTTCATGCCAATTAAACAACTCATTTATGAGTGGATTTTTCTGAAAAACGTTGATTAAAGACACAAAAATGTAAATTTTCAGTTACCACGGACTATTAAGATAAGGAAATAACTAATCTTCGGGTGCCATTTTCTCACAAATTTTACCTCTGAAAAAAGGTGACCCCCTCTCCTTCTTTGGCAAATATCTCGACTTGTATTCAAGATAAATATATTTTTTTTTCATAAAAAAAAGACAAGTGAACAAGCTTTAAGATGATACCAATAACTCCATTTGCCCAAAAATTGACGAGAGCCTGATTCCACCACGCTGCCTCACAAATGTAGTTTCTGTTCTTATCAGCTTAGTTTATGGAGAATTTGCATGGCCACGTTAAGTCCAGCATAGGTCAAGTTTTTAATTAAATATTGTTTTGGTAAGAGTTTTACGGCACTAGCAATACAAAAATTGGTCATGTAAGTGCCGAAGATTTGCGAAAGTCAAGTTTTTATTTAAATGTTGCCTTGGTAAGAGTTTTACGCGCTTGCAATACAAAAATTGGTTATGTAAGCGCCGAAGATTAAAAGTGTTGCGAAAGAGTGACGCATACAGAAAAGGAGGAGAAGAGATAAGTTCGACAATGGTACATGTTTGATAAGAAAGAGGGAGTAAACGGCACCAGAGCACCTGCCAGTCATCCACTGAGGTTAATGTAAAAGAGACATTCAAAAGAAGCAGCAAAAGAAGCAGCAAAAAGAAGCAGCAAAAGAAGCAGCAAAAGAAGAAGCAAAAGAAGAAGCAAAAGAAGAAGCAAAAGAAGAAGCAAAAGAAGCAGCAAAAGAAGCAGCAAAAAGAAGCAGCAAAAGAAGCACTAAAAAGAATCAGCTAAAAGAGGTGAGCCATTCAGAGGGAAAACTGACAGTCTGTCTGTCCACTGGCTGCTTTTGTCGGTGGAATGTTACGTGAAGCATTTAGTCAGATTTAGTTTTACGACGCTCACAACTATATAAGGTCACAGGAGCGCACGAAGCACAAGTTGGTTGTATTCTCAAAACTGTCAGTTCACAGCACAGCTTGATTTCGTTCAATGGTCAGGTTAAAAGTTTATTAATTTTTCGGTAAAAACGTTAGTGTTTTAAAAAAACCCAGAACAATTCACATTACGTGGAGATTTCCACCTTTGAGTAAAGGTCAGTGGCCTTTATAAATTCTAGAATTCTCTTGGGATCAACAAATGAGAACAGAGCTTTCAATTTTATACGTTCAAAATATTTCTTTCGGGTTTCTCCAAATTCCTGACATTCTATGAGTATGTGTATAATTGTGAAATCGGTATCACATCTCACACAGAAGGGTTTTTCATCTCCCTGCAGGAGATGAAGGTCATATCATGATGTTGTAAAAGCCTTTCACCAGACATAGAGCATACCTTGATGTTGTAAGTGTTTTACGGCGCTAACAACTGCATAAGGTCATAATAGATGAGCGCTCAGGACACATTAAACTTTTCCAGTTGGTAGGAAATTTTTAATTTTTCCCGGATGGGGGCCGAATCATATTCGTGTCGATTTTGGACCACCAAGGGATCTTAAACGTGCGCAACTTGCACTTGAGACCTCCGAGATTTTCCGCCCTTGTCCGAGAAGGCTAGGTGTAGATCTCTCTTACCCGAAGATCAGGGGTGTGGCAGAAATACAGCACTAAGAAGGAGCCAAAGAACATCAGTAGAAAGGCTGCAGAAAGAATCATGAGCCCAAAGGATGGGGCAGAGGAGGTGAGGGGGTGGGGGCAGAAAGTGGAGACGAAAGCAGAAGACAGAACATTGCTAGAGAGCAGGAAAGGAGGTAAAGGAGACAATTTTAAAGAAGCTACCCAGATTCGAACCCGGGACCTTTGAATGAGAGGCGAACACCTTAACCTCTACCCCCCTTGTATTTCCTATTGTGT
>NW_004797973.1:204438-205664 GCF_000002075.1 Aplysia californica
TGAGGTGAGGTGAGGTGAGGTGAGGTGAGATGAGATGTGGGGAGGTGAGGTGAGATGAGGTGAAATGAGGTGAGGTGAGGTGAGGCGAGGTGGGATGAGATGAGATGAGATGAGATGGGGTGAGGTGAGATGGGAAGAGATAAGGTGAGGTGAGGTGTGGTGTGGTGAGGTGAGATGAGATGAGGTGAGATGAGGTGATGTGAGGTGAGTGGAGGGGAGAGGAGGTGAGGTGAGAATAGATTAGATGAGAATAGATGAAATGAGATGAGATGAGGTGATGTGATGTGAGGTGATGTGAGGGTTTAGAAGGTGAGGTGAGGGGAGTCGATGTGAGGTGAGGTGGGGTGAGGTGAGGTTGAGGTGATGGTAATAGTAATAATGATGATACTAATCATGGTCATTGTATTGATATAGCACATATATGTTCTACAGTATGTTAAAAGCACTTTGCAACTATTGTGATGTTTTGGGAAAGTTGATTGTGTTGCAAATCTACAATGCTGTTTGTCAGCGTCTAGGGGATTGAAATAAAGTTGGTTGTATCTCATCTTGTTTATTTTGTTCGATCGTATCTCAACTTAATCAAATCAAGCGTATATTCAGTGGCGAGAGAAATCTATAGGCCTGCAATATCGTCATTTACAGAGTGGATGAATACAGTCGTGCTCTGGGGCCCCTAAAATACATCCCCAAACTTATTATAAGATAAGATAGGATAAGATAAGAAAGTTTTCTTGGCTGTACGGGACCATAGTAAAAACTCGTTCAGGTATACATTTTAAAAAATTAATTATATACTGCTCTAATTAAAAGTCAATATGAAAAGAGAATTACAGCTTAGAAAAAATCCAAATATCACATCAGATGCACCATTCAACCACATGCAGGAGTTTAATTACAAGACCTTTAGAGTTACGAGTACATAGATACATACTCGAAAGAGCAATACACATCGATGCATAGATGGTAGCATAACAATTATGATAAATACAATTATTGCTACAAACCTCTTTCTCCTCTTGTACTTTCCCGTCCTCTTTCATGGGTCTGTGCATCCGGTTAAGAAGATTATTTAGTGACAACATCAGAATTCCCAAACTGTTTTGTTTGTTTGTTTAAGTAATGAGAAGCACATCGACACAATAATGGTCATTTAGTCCTGGAAAAAGTAAGACAGACAGACAGACAGACAGACAGACAGACAGACAGACAGACAGACAGACAGA
>NW_004797973.1:206056-207083 GCF_000002075.1 Aplysia californica
GGGGGGGCTGGTCATATTAGGTATGTTGGTCAATCTAATGATAGGTGTAACTGGGCGATTGTTCGAAAGTCGTCAATTTTTGTTTTGATTTGTTTTTTGTTTTGCTTTGTTTTGTTTGTTTGTTTTGTTTGTTGCTGTTGTTGTTGTTTTGTTGTTTTGTTGTTTTTGTTTGTCGTTTGTTTGTTGTTGTTTTTTTTGGGGGGGGGAGTGGGGGATGTATGTTTGAGAGTTGACGCTGGGTAAACTACTAACTGGTCAAACAAAATTATGTCTTGTTGAGTTTGCTCGTCTCTTTGTGTGGTCTGGATTTCATGACTTGATTAAAGAATTTGTGAATTCCTTATTCAAGTCGTGTATGGTCTTTGTGCTGGTTTTTTCTTTTTTTGTGGTGATTACGTCGTTAGTCTGAGAGATAATTATGGGCTACTGACCCAAACTGGCTATTGCTTTTGTCGCGAATTTATTTTTGGGTCACAGCCTCCTATCCAACACAATAACTGACTAAAACGTTTCATTTCCCTTTTATTCACTGAACAAACCAAAATACCAAAGAAAGCCGTAAACCAACAGAAAGCTGTAAAATAGGCAATAGACAAGGACGTAAAACGTGTGGCACGATCTCGAGAATATGTTCATCAACCACCGGCATTTGTTTTGATGGGATGCCGCAGAATTGCCATCTCGTAAAAATATACACAAAATTTCTTTCTCATAAACTCTCAGCCTCTTATTAAACGACAACGAAACCATCGAGGGTGGTTGGTGGCTGCTTTGGTGTGGTTTGCTCCTTCTCTCCTATCAAACATTTATCGTCCTGATCTCTCCTCCTTCTTTTTTGTGGTGGGTTTTTTTTACTCTTTTGTGAACTGGCCACCCTACCACAATATTAAACCGAAGGCCCAGGAAGTTGTCTCACGAACAAGGCAATCCCCAATGTCCCGATCTTTTTACTCTCGATCTCTTGTAATATTTTAATCTTCGGCACTTATATAACCTAATTGTGTTACAAGAGCCGCAAAACTCTAAC
>NW_004797973.1:208054-209775 GCF_000002075.1 Aplysia californica
CGGGATAGAGGGTGCCCACATCCCTCGTGACTCATCAGAGCAGAGGAAGATAGGACAAACGCTAACATTATTTTTTTTTAAACCCAAAAAAAAACCAATCAAATAACAGAAGCATGTTTTCTTATAATTATAAGCGTAAGCACCATCCCACATCATCACTTACCACCACCATCACCATCATTTCTAAGGTCATCATAGCTCTCAGATCCTTCACAAACATCTATAATTATCTTAAACATCTATATATAACAGTTATATGTCATAACAATTTTGTACGTTATACATTATTGGGCACTCCCATACGCACATTTTTCTACTAATCAGATGGCGTCAATGTCATAGACATGGGCAAGGGACACAAACAAAAAAACAAAAACAAAAAAAAGATAAGGAATATTCGGAATCGTTTTCAACATATTCAAAGAATTGCATTTTTAAAAGCTTGACATTTTGCGAAGCTCAACATTTTTTACATTAAATTTCTCAAAACTAGGTACATACTGATCACAGATAAGATAGAACTTTGTAAATCTCGGGTAGAGTTGTGTGTAAAATCAATTTTGGAAAGGATACACCATTTCTTCCACGTACACAATTTCTGCCGGCCGGGACAGGGGGCTTGACGTGTCACTCTCCAACACTGCCAGGGGAAACAAAAAAGCAGTATTTAGTGTTTTAGCGCCTATAAATGGCTGCTTGCACCGCATACTTCCCAGGAAGTTGAGGTTGTTTCAGAATGCTCTCAGGTCTGCTAGGGTAATAGTATAGATTGTGTTGTTGTTGTTGTTGTTGTTGTTGTTATCGATCCAGCAACAGCTGGGCTCTCGCCCTTCTGTCCAATACCATGTAGTAGTATAGATTGTGAAGTGCATAGAGCTTTCTGTTGAGCGGGGATTTGCGCTTTACAAATGCCGTCTATTATTATTTTATTATTATTTATATTGTATTTATGCCCCCATCAAAACAAAGAAGGACATTTGGGAGGCGGGCTGCTCCGAATCTGTACGTCACAGCCAACCTGGCTAGACAAAGCTGCGTAATGGCGTCGGTGGGCTAGTGGCAAAGATCGTACATAACAAGATAGTTCACTCCTCTCTTTGAGCCAATTTAAAAAGGGTCCTAAAAATTCAGTGACGGACTCTTCGAAAAAAATGCGGACTTTGGGATCAGAGTTACCTTCCTTGTGTGAAAAACAATAAAAGCGAAACTAACAAACTGTGCTATTTCTAATTCTTCTTTTGGAAAAACGAAAGAGAGCTTCAAAACAAAGACTGCAACGCCACCTGAAGCAATGCGCGGACTTCTGCGGACACTTTTTTGGCCGAGTGAACTATCTTGTTATGTACGATCTTTGCAGGGGTTAGGCTACCGGACTTGTAATCGCGAGGTTGCGGGTTCGGAGGTTCGAGCCTCAGCTCGGTCCGACGTCGTGTCCTTGGGAAAGCACTTTACACGAACTTCCCACTTGGCTCTGTCCTTTCGGAGATGGACATTTCACTCGGAGGTCCCGCCTCTTATATAACATAATAGTGACGACAGGGGGCGTTAAACATAATAATATAGCATTTTTTCAAGACTGAGGGAGGCAACGTCCCAGCAGACAGATGAGGATACTGGATTCAAGAATTCCCCACTCGAGAATCGAAATTATGTGTCTTGTTTACAGTCGTAATTGGCCTTACCGTTACACACTAAAGACTGGACTGCCAGAGAGAGAGGGG
>NW_004797973.1:211026-223012 GCF_000002075.1 Aplysia californica
AGAGAGAGAGAGAGAGTGTGTGTGTGTGTGTGTGAGCGTGTGTGTGTGTGAGCGTGTGTGTTTATGTGTGTGTGCGTGTATGTTCCAGTCGCGTACGCGAGAGAGGGTGTGTGTGATCTTTATGGCCTCTAACAACTGGCCACAAGTCCGATCTTGAACAGTGGCGTGTTCGGGCTGTTGAGGGTTTTGAGGTGAGTTCTGGAATAGAAATGACAAATACGCTGAAATCTTTACCAATATTATAACAAAGTTTGTAGCCATATTCTTACAAGGAAAAATCCTCATACTTTCACACTCAAAATCACGTAATTCTATCTTGTGGCCTAGTGGTTAGGCTCTCGGACTCGCAACCGTAAGGTCATGGGTTCGAATCCCGTCAGGGGCCCGACGTTGTGTCCTTGGGAAAGGTACTTTACACGAATTTTCCTCACTTCACCCAGGTGGGAATGGGTACCTGGCTATAGACAGCGAAAGATCTTGTCAGTTTGTTAGTGTTTGAGGCGCTTAATCAGCTGCTTGCACTGTATGCTTCCCGGGAAGCTGAAAATGTTTCGGAGTGTTCTATGGTCTGCTGTTGTAATAATATAGTGTAAAGCGCATAGAGCCTGCTGTTGAGCGGGGATATGCGCTATACAAATGCTATTTATTATTATTATTATTATCTTATAGAAAGATAAAATCATGTAAAAACAAACTAAGCAAGGTGATATGTGAGGCAGCGTTTTGGAATCAGGCTCTCGTCGATTTTTCGGCATGTAGAGTTATTGGTATCATCTTAAAAACTTGTTCACTTGTCTTTATTTGGATGAAAGTAATATCCATTTATCTCGAATACAAGTCGACATATTTACGAAATAAGGAGGTGGGGGTCAGAGGTAAAATTAGTGAGAAAATTATCGCCGGAGATTAGTTATTTCCTTAGCTTAAGAGTCCGTGGTAACTGAAAATGTACATTTTTTGTACCTTTAATCAACGTTTTTCAGGAAAAATTCACACAGAAGCTAGTGCTTTGATGGGCATGAAAGGCGTTGAGCCAAAAAACAAAAATTTGGTAAAAATTCACAAACCTGCGGAAAAATGAAAGTTTCTTCACTTTGATTATTTTGACGAGATTTCACCACGCTGCCTCACATATAATGAAACTTGGATACATTGGACGTTATATCATTGGAACGCAAAATTAGTTTTTCAAAGACCAATGATTTGTGAGACACAGTAAATAAAGTTCGGACTGCATGCCAACCCAAAGAAAGGGAGCAAATCGAAGAAGTAACACAGATGCGATCAACGTTTCCAAACGAAGACATACATAATCCACTGATAGAAATGTTTCATTCCTGTTTATATTGGAATCTGGAACATTATATGGTTGACGGACATTATAAGTGGAATGACCGTGAACAGACAGTTCTTCACAATCACTTTCAACATTTATTCTATGAAGACCGAAAGTCTTCCTTACCGAAGTTTACTAGTCCTGTTTGTTAGGAGTATGGTTTTACAGCCAAGAGCGTTTCGATCGAAGATACATGAACCGAAAATTCCCAGATGGTCACACAGAATGAACAGTATGCCCAAGAAACCAGAAGCTCTCACTATCTCGCCAACTAGTATTCTGCGCAGACTCAAGTCAAGTTGAAGAAGCCACGTTTTTGGCAATGCTGATGACTTCACACAAATTCTTGACGACCTCGCCTTATCTCTGCGTTTAGATACAATTCTGAACCAATCAGAAATCCGAAAACTGGACACACCTGCAACTGTTCTCAGCTGTCTGGTCGTTAGGAGGACGCCTTGCCCCACAAGTAGCAGGGGAAAATGGAGCTAAAGTGCGCACATAATTATATTTTGTACGTCAAAATAAGAATGTTTATTTTGCTTTTCTTGCCAACCTTTTCTGATTCCTCCATGGTTTTTTTAAACTATGAGATGAATGGTCCTTGTTCAAATCTTTCTTAGGGTGTGTTTGTGGAGTTTTCACAGGTCTCCACCTTCAGCATTGCGTCGAGTCTGGCATAGATGTTAAAACATTTAGAAGTGCTATATCTTAACGTTTTCAAGATTAATCTCATGACATGGGATAGACAGAATTAAAATTGCAAAATCCAGAGAAAAACTCTCAAGCTGCACACATCCATGAAGGAAATGAAGTTTTTAAGTACTCAAAATGTGGCCAACTCGTATCTACCAGAATTAGCCTCATTGACCATAGCGGCAGCTTTAAGTCGTCTTAATCCTTATTTCTTCTAAACCGCTTTAAGAGGCAGGTGAGTGTCATAGACAGTGTCATAAGAACACGAAAAAATACAAAGCCGCGAGAGGGGGGGGGATGAAAAGTGTACGTTTGTTCAGAAGACTTGTTCGGACAAATGACCGTTATAACAGGTTCGACTCTAACCTCCTGTGGAGAGGCACTATGATCATCGTCAGGCATTGACGGGCGAACTGTTAATGCCCCGCAAGACTAAGTTATCTTGAGTAGGCAGACCTTGGCTTCCCACTGAAATCTTTGTTCCGAGTTTAAGGATTTTGATCTTCCATGTTTGTTTGTTTTTTTTGGGGGGGGGGTTGTAAGTGTTGTTGTTTTTTTTGCGGCGATCTCAACTGCTTAAGACCATATGAGCGCGCGGGACGTAGGAGATATTTTCAGTTGGTAGGAAATTCTGAATTTTCCCCGTTGGCGGCCGAAGCCTCTCTTACCGATTTTGGACAACAAAGGGATCTTTAACGTGCGCATCTTGCACAGGGGACCTCCGAGATACAACCATTGTCCGAGAAGGATAGGTGTAGATCTTACCTACCATAAGATCAGGGGTGGGGCTGAAAGACAGTAAGAAGGAGCTAATGAGGAGCAGTAGAAAGGCTGCAGAAAGAGTCAGGAGTTCAGAGGAGGGGGGAAAAGAGGTGAGGGTTGGGGGCAGAAAGTGGAGACCAAAAAAAGACGACAGAACATTTTTAGAGAGCAGGACAGGACGTGAAAGAAGAACATTTTAGAGAAGAAAGTTTTCCGTCGTTATCCGAATAAGAACCCGGAACCTATTGAATGTGAGGCGAACACCTTTACGTCTAGACCACGAGAGCCCCTTCTTCCATAGTTCAGCTTTGTTCAGAGTATTCCTGAACCTTACCTGGCCAGGGTGTGCTTTGTATTCAACACTTGTGCCCACATCTATTAGCTTGCCACCTCGCCATATAATATATATATATATATATATATATATATATATATATATATATATATATATATATATATATATATATATATATATTATATATATACACACACACACACACACACACACACACACACACACACACACACACGGCCCGGGCAGAGCTACTGACTGAAGAGTCTTTAAGTCATTCCCAAAGGGGTAATATAACATGTTGTTATGCACAGTGGAATTGTAAATGGGCTGATTTAACAATGTCATGCTGATACTGTGCCGGAACAAGACAGGGAGAACTGCTGCTTTTTCTTTCCTCTTCCTTACTATCGTCATCCTTCCTCTACTTTTTTAAATATTTTTCCCCCTCTTGTGAACTGCACTTTCCGGGGTGCCTTGATAGTCCAAGCAGACTTTGTGCTGTTGAGGCCAGAGTGGTGAGCAGAGTAAGCCCGATTCCTCATTTGGACTTCATTGTTGACATCCAACCCTTGGCCCTCATATGACCTAATTCAGTTGCGAGCGCCGTAAAACCTTACTTAAACAAACATATTATATATAGCTAAACAAAATGACCTCCTTGAATTTTAGATCCTTGAATGGTAAGCTGAGATCATCATTAGCAACGTATTCAAAATCAAGCATGTTCTCTTGTTTCCATGGCTACAACTTTGAAAGGGTTGCTTGGTTGACACAGCTCAATGATGGGCATGTAGCCATCTGGTACCACCGGGTGTCATTTTTGTTTAAATAAAATAATAATAAATATATAAATAAACAAATAACACTTTTATTGATCCCAGAAGGGCAATTTGGTTTACAATGGCAAACATACATACATAAATACATAGATCTAATTATGAACACATACATATATAAATACACTCACATATACATACATGTACATAAATTTATACACAATATTACACCAGTGCAGAGCAATTTACAACCATGCCATTGCCGGTCGCCGCTGTGCAGCGCTCTGTATTTTGAGCTAGGGTTATCGTATCTATCTTGCTCTAGGACACACCCCAGTGACCTCCCATCTGTGTGTGAAAAATCCCTGTCACAAGGAAGGTACCTGTGATCGGGGGTGAGGAGTAGTGGTCTATACTCGAAAGGCTTTTGTTCAACAGAGAATAAAGAAAGTACAAGAAAATCATAACCCCTTAGTTGTTGTTGTTGTTGTTGTTGTTGTTGTTGTTGTTGTTGTTGTTGTTGTTGTTGTTGTTGTTGTTGTTGTTGTTGTTGTTGTTGTTTGGTTCTTTTCTAGGCACCCGTCACTTAACCGTACTTAACGGTGATGTGTTTTAAACTTCATCAGGGAGAGAACTGAACATGTGATTCTGACATGTTGTAACTTCACTAGAACCCCGACACGCTGAGAATCCAGGCCAAATAGACATGGCAGCTTTGCCATTGCTCAAGCAATGAATTCCGATACTATACGTCAATAACTGCTTCATAGAAACGGTCTCCACTTATAATCAACGGTGTCGGAAGGTCTTACTGAAAGTCCAATGCAAAGCTCTCACTTGTATTATCTGTCTTTGTCTCGTTTGTTATCCCATGAAGCGTGCCATAAGCACACTGGGCATTCAACAATTTTGGACTTCTTTTTCCTCTTCACAACATCATTTTTTTTAAAAATTGTTTTTGTAAAGTGTTTTACGGCGCTCGCAACTGCATTAGGTCATATGAGCGCGCGGGACACACCTAATATTTTCAGTTAGTAGGAAATTTTGAATTTTGCCCAGGTGGCGGCCGAAGCCTACTCTTATCGATTTTAGACCACCAAGGGATCTTTAACGTGCGCAACTTGCACACGGGCCCTCCGAGATTTTTCGCCCTTGTCCGAGAAGACTAGGTGTAGATCTTTCCTACCAGAAGATCAGGGGTGTGGCAGAAAGACAGCAGTAAGGAGGAGCCAAGGAGTAGCAGTAGAAAGGCTGCAGAAAGAGTCAGGAGCCCAGAGGAGGGGGCAAAGGAGGTGAGGGGGTGGGGACAGAAAATGGAAATGAAAGCAGACAACAGAACATTGCTAGAGAGCAGGAAAGGAGGTGAAAGGAGACAATTTTAGAGAAGAAAATTTTTTGGTCGCTACCCGGATTCGAACCCGGGACCTTTGAATGAGAGGCCAACACCTTAACCTCTAGGCCACGAGAGCCCCCCGGGTTTGTTTGGGTTTTTTTTTTTCTTTTTGTCTGTTTCCTCAGATGCTGTGTTGATTGAAATGTTCAACTTCTCGCAGAATGCATATTATTATGTGTCACGGCGTGGGGGAATCGGGCGCTCGTCAATGTTTAGGCAAGTTGAGTTATTAGTGCCACCATATAGCTTGTTCATTCGTCTTTTTTTTTAAAATACCCTTCCATCTTCAATACAAGTCGTGATATTTGCGATTGGATGAAGTGGGGTCGTCTGGTTTCAGAGCTAAAATAAGCGAGAAAATGGCGGTCAAAGATTGACATATTCCAATGCTTGAGGGTCCGTAAAAACTGAAAACTTACCATTTTTGTGTCTTTAATCAACGTTTTTCAGTAAAATCCGCACAGAAATGTAATTTTGAAATGGACATTTTAATTGTTGAACTAAAAATAAAATTCGATAAAAATTGCCAAACGGGCAGAAATATGCTGGCATTTTCAATTTCATTATTTTGACGAGCGCCTGATTTTATCACGATGCCTCATGTATCTGTACGAGGTGACCCGAAAGAAAGACTAAATTCTGTCATGTAAGATATCCGTTTATACAGCCAGTGTTTGATCAAAAGTCTCACTGATACAGCTGGGCGAAGAATCGATTCCTGAACCGTTTCCCACGATTAATACTACCCGAAAAAAGTTCTGACTCCTTTGAACAGAAACCAATTTTTACCAGTTACTTTAATCATTAAAATCTTTTTTTAAAGAATTTATTTTTGAAAAATAACAGTTGATGCTTCGTAGTGTTCCGAAACCAAGGTTATCCTAAATCCTGAAGATGTTCGTAGCCAACTAGATAACCACCGGAAGAAATTACATCATGAGAAAATAAGTAATTGGGTTCGGAGTCGATTCCTACGATTCCTAGCTTTCAATAACAAAGAACCAAGCCGCCCAGCACTAACTGACCTATTCTGTGAAAAATACATTTTTCTTTGTTGTAGCCCCTGATTTATCTGGCATATCACCACGAAATGATATGAGAATGTTTCTTGAACGTTTTCGTGCTAAGTTACATCGCGCACGTTGAACCCGCATGAGTTGATCTTCCGTGAAGTTGATCTCTCTTTCGGGTCCCAGCACCTCTTCTTCTCTTCTTCTTTACAGGTCCCAACGGTTAACCCCCCCCCCCCTTCCCCGACGACATCAAGTCATCCGTAATCGATTGTATTCACAATCAAAAAGTGAAGTTGTCGGGATTGGGGTGGGGTGGGGGGGTTGAGGTTGTTGGGGGGGGGGGGGGGGTTTTCACCCTGTACTTGGGGTTAAATGCAATAGCGCCAGTTTTAAACAGTTGGAATCGAGAATTCAAGTCTCCCGCGACAAAAACGTCTGAACAAAAAGCAAAAAACAAAACAAAAAGAAAACCAGTGTATGTGAGGCAGCGTGGTGGAATCAGGTTCTTGTCAATTTTGGGGCATAAAGAGTTATTGGTATCATCTTAAAGCTTGTTCACTTTTGTTCACTAGTCTTTATTTGGATGAAAAAAATATCCATTTATCATGAATGCAAGTTGAGATATTTGCGAATGAAGGAGGTGGGGGTCACCTGTTTTCAGAAGGTAAAATTAGTGAGAAAATGGCCGCCAAAGATTAGTTATTTCCTTAGTTTAAGAGTCCGTGGTAACTGAAAATTTACATTTTTTGAGCCTTTAATCAACGTTTAAAAAAACACACACCCAGAAATGAGTTCTTTAATGGGCAACAAACCTGCAGAAAAATGCACGTTTCTTTACTTTGATTATTTTGACGAGAGCCTGGTTCCACCACTCTGCCTCACATACGGTACCACACAATAATATCAATACATGTATCAGTCACTTTCTCTATTGCTTGGTCCAATGGCAGTCCCTTGGCCGGGCATTAAGGGGTTGGGGGGGGGGGGCTGCAGCTGAAGGCTATCTCGCTTATTCCCGTGGTGGATCAAAAGTTACCAAATTTCATACATGTAACAAGCATAGTCTTAAAATCCGCAATCAAATTTTAATCATTTTTTTAAGTTTCGTTTCCATGGATGCGGCGGCCATATTGGATTTTGTTCACATGTCCGACATAAGTAATACCAAAGATAGTACATACCAAAAAAGTATCCGCAGGAAGTTCGCTCTTTGCTTCAGATGGCGCTGCAGTCTGTTTTGAAGCTCTCTTTCGTTTTTCCAGAAGAAGAAGGAATAGCACCTCCTTGCGTGCGCAGATCGACTGCTGTTCATCAGCTGTTCGGGTTCGTTCAGTGTGGAGTTTTAGTTTTAGTTTTTAAAAATTTTAATGACCTCTAGCCTTTCATTCTGAAGTCAAATTAAACGAAGAAAACAATCACCCTTTCCTATGGAAAAGGTTTTTTGTCAGCGTAACCATTTTAAAAAAGCGTTCTTTCGAAATTCATTCAAAAACTTGCTAGTTTCACTTTGATTTTTTTTAAACTCAAGTAGATAACTCTGTTCGCAAAAGGTGCGCTTTTGTGAAGAGGGCGCCACCGAATTTTGAGGACACTTTTTTAATTGGCTCAAAGAGAGAAGTAGCCTCTCTTGTTATGTAGACTCTTTGGCAATACCAGAGATAATACTACACTTATTTTTCAAGGAAATAAATTGAGGAGGGGAGGGGGGGGGTAGCAAGCGTCTTGGCAAACAATAGATCTGCAAGTATGTGTGATGAATTTGTGGTGTAAAAGAAGAGTTGACACCGGCCAGTCTCTACTGGTAACAATCTGACCCCGCACGGACCTGGAGAGATTCACGGGACTGGATAGACCCGTTACCATTGCCCGGTACTCACGAGTGAGTGAAAAGAGGGACCGAGTCGATCGGGGCAGACAGCAGTGGCGATTTGAGGCGGGCAGACTCGCCAGATTGCAGAAAGAAATATCATCCATCTAGAAGGGGGCCCCCTATCTTCACCTACAAAGAAACATCGAAAGAACCTGGAACACACGGTGAGCACTTATTCTACAGAATTTTTCCTAAACGTACAAGACAATTTTTAAATTATTTTTCGTCCTTAGGTGGTATTCACGTTTGCAAAAAAAATCCGTGAACATCCATACACTCCAAACGTCATTTTAAAAAATTACTCCATGTACATCAAAAGCTCATCCCACTAATTTTAAGTATTAGTTCTCTTCTTCGTTCAGTGAAAAAGTTTCATGAAGATTGAATGAAAAATGGTAGAGTTATTTTAAAAAGTAGATCTATTAGAAAAACAACGTTTCGAGAAAACGGGTGATATAAAGATAAGTAAGAGATTGACTTTATGAGGAAATAGTGGTGACAAACATGCCCGGTATGGGAAGAAATATGGCTTTAGGGGACTCTTATGCGATAAAATAGTTGTAAGAGAGGCAGAAGAAGCTAAAAATGCCTACAAATTAAAATCCATAGTTTTGAGCCGAATCGGGACTTTCGAGATGTAGCCTCCAACTACCCACACAGACAGAAACAACCGAGGGAAGGTAAAATAAAGAAGTAGGACCTACCAGTGGCGCCCTCCAACCACCCACACAGACAGAAACAGCCAAGGGAAGGTAAAGAAGTTGAACCTACAAGTGGCGCCCTCCAACCACTCACAGTAGGTAAAGAAGTAGAATCAAGGACCTTACAGCATAACCTCCTTGAGTAGAATCTACCAGTAGCCTACCAGAGGTGCCCTCCAACCACCAGCGTACTAACAGCTAGTAGCAGGGGCGAAGGCTGACTTGTTTGACAGGATAATCAAAGTGAAATGGAACCAGATAGGGCCTGGGGATATCACACTCACACAAGTCACAAGAATCTTACTGGCACTGGAGGCGGCAACTCTGAGTTATGAATGAAAACAAATCCTGAATTCATGTTGTATGCTTGTTCAACCGCTAAAATAATCGGGAAAGTATTTCATTAAATATTTATTCTAACTAACCTTAAATTTAACTTCAGATTTGAACACACGAACACCAAGGAAAGAAGCAGGGTTGTCAGCGCTACAATGGCATGGCATGTTATACCAGACAGCCGAAACACTTTGGTAGAGCATGCCAATTATTAATTTTTTATTTCACATTTGGCTGTTTTTTGTCTAGCTTTTCGCGGCCAGGAGCCGGTGTCATAATCGAGGTCACGATCTGATTATAGGACGTTAAAAAGTCAAGGAAAAAAAAACCAAGCACTAGCAGTGTAGTAGCAGGAGTCAAAGGATTATTAGGAGTTAGTTCCCCTCACATCCGTGAGGTAGACTCAACCAGTGTAATAGTTCGCTTACCTAATCAGCGCGTCTGGGTGCTTATAACTGTGGCCCGAAAGGGGGTGAACAGGGTATATGCGACAATGAAACAGTTCTGACTGCTATGCACATGTCCCCTTTAACTCTATTGGTTGACTCTTCCAGCCTCACTTTAAGCTTACTTAATCAAAGCTTGTGACTGCTTATGGAGTGGCCCGATAGGGGCGAACAGGCTATTTCTGTGGCAATGAAACGGTTTTGAAGGTTAGGCATAGTCTATTGTTCATTGGTGATTATGAACGTCTTTTTACATTTAATTTATGAGGTTTACGTCTATGGGTGAATTTGACTGCGACAATGTTTCAAAATTATCAAGGGAAGCAGTGATTATTTGATTATATAGACGCTTCGCCTCTGGCTAGCAGAATGTCTGGGTTTTATGTAAGAGATAAGACTCTACCCACTGACTCCTAGACGGTCAGAGAATGGTTAGTATAAGAATGTATAGACTAACTCTGAACTAGAGCTGGGCGCAGAATCGAGTCCGCAAACGATTCCCACGAACAATGCTACGGAAGAAAAGTTCCTTTTTTACGTAAACCAGAGATTATCAGTTACTTTTTTCATTAAAATCTTTTTTGGAAGAATTTGTTTTTGAAAAATAAAAATTGATACATCATAGTGTTCCGAAATCAAGGTTATCCTAAATCCTGAAGACGTTCGGAGCCAACCAGATAACCTCGGGAAGAAATCACATCATTAGAAAGTGAGTAATTGGGTTCGGAGTCGGTTCCTACGACTCCTAGCTTTCAAGAATCGGGAACCTCGCCGCCCAGCACTACTCTGAACTACCAGCACTGAGACTTCGGTAGCAGGGACACAATTCAATTCGCCCCTTATTACGTCACAGCCCAACGTGTGGAAAGTTTGATCCTTCACTCGCCCTCGGTTTGGAATCGAATAGTTAAAAAATGGCAGATGTAAGGTATAGAAAGAAACGGGTAAATGATCATTCACTTCTCTGAGTATTGTGTGTGTGTGTGTGTGTGTGTGTGTGTGTGTGTGTGTGTGTGTGTGTGTTCTTTTGAAGTACAATATTATGCATCTAGTTATCCTTGGTAGGAATAGGACTTCAAACAGGGCAGATCTATACAGTTATCATTTTATGTTGGATGTCAATTGAAGGCCTCAGTCAATGGAAAAACGATCATGGTCACACTTTTTCACTTTTGAGTTTACACAATTTTTCGATTTAAAACTCTATAGTAAAGTAAACATTTATATGAAATAGCTGGAATTGGTTTATTTTGGAAGCTTAAATATATATTCTGATGATAGTTTAATGAATATGATGATATTTGAATGAGACAACTGTCTAATTTAGCCATATCGATTCCAACAGGAGGCGAGTTTATGATCAGCTTTCCCAACAGGTAACTTATTACATGTAATAACTAATGACCGGGGGCGAATTCGAGATCACCCCCACCCCCCCTCCCCTGCTACAGTAGGGGTATTGGTATGGAATGTTCACCCTTTGGTGAGACAATCAAGGAGTGACAAAATCGCTACCTTAGCATTACAAACATCTTTCTGACTTGTTCGGCTGTTTAGCGTTACGAAAACCATGAGTTGAAAAACTATCAATGCTCTATCTGCTCTATCAAAACCGTAAGATTATTCGGAATCGTCATCATCAAGATATTATGCGAAGAAAATTAGATTCGAGAAAGCTTTAGTAGATCTACCTGTTGTGTGACGCTCAACATTTTTTTAATGTCAAGTTTCCTTAAACTAGGTTCTGAGTAGATCTAGTGTACTTCTTGGGTTGTGAAATGTAGTTACTAGGACTAGGACACACTTGACATACATACAGCTTTGAGTTGAGCGTCTTGGTCTCAGCTCACAGGAAATATATGTAAGTATGTATGTATGTATATATATATATTTATACACTGTATTCGTATATTTTTGTATTTATATATATTATTATATACATGTATATTTTAAAAACATTTATACATATAATTATGTATGTATACGTGGGTGTGACAAAAGAGGAAAGTATAGCCCCACAGTAGAGGAATTTATTTTTGGAAAGCCTGAACAGACTGATGATGGGGAAACACCGAGACAATACGTCATGATTTTTTTATTTTTTTTTAGAGCATCCAAGAGGAGAAATGAATGAAGAGCCAATGTTTGTTTGTTGGTTTTGTTTGTTTTTGTAAAGTGTTTTACGGCGCTCGCAACTGCATATGTCATATGAGCGCGCGGGACACGCCAATATTTTCAGTTGGTAGGAAATTTTGAATTTTGCACGGCTGGCGGCCGAAGCCTACTCTTATCGATTTTAGACCACCAAGGGATCTTTAACGTGCGCAACTTGCACACGGGCCATCCGAGATTTTTCGCCCTT
>NW_004797973.1:225282-228905 GCF_000002075.1 Aplysia californica
TTTCCCTCTGTCTGCCCCTGCCTCTCTTTCCATCAAACTTGCCTGTTGTTACAATATTCTCTAATGCTTCTTTCTGCATTGGGTGTCCGAAGAAATGTGCCTGTCGCTTTCTTGTACATGATGTATTCGTCATAAGTTGTCTTCTACAATTTGCTTCAACCAAGACTTCTTCATTTGTTTTTCGAGCTCTCCATGGGATACGTAGCATGCGTCTTATGAACCACAACTCTGTCGCCACAATTGTTCTTTCCAGCTGTTTATTGATTGTCCACGCTTCGCACCTGTATAATAAGATTGGCTCAATGTAACTTTTCAGTACAAGCTCAGATCCATAGGGTTAATAAAGTAGAATGAATAATTCAACTGAGAGAGGTCATGTAAAAGTAAACCAGGCTTCTAATTACACCTGTCTAGCTATTTAACAAGTCTGTGTATGAGGAGATTTTTTTTAATAGCTAAGGAGAAATCCTTTGCCCACTTTGCTCCATCAGCTTGGGACTCCTTTCTGCAACCTCTGAGACATACAACATTACGACCTATTGATTTGATTAATAAAATAATTTCTAACTCCGCAGTTTCATTTTCAGTACAAGATTTTTTTTCGGTAGGCTACCAAAAAAAAATAAATCAAATTGCCTGAAAGTAGATGACTAGAAAGAGCAGTAAAAATTATGAAGTTCATCATTTAAATATTTAAAATCCAACAATAAATAAAGAATTCAAATTAATTCAAAACATAAAATTTAACGCATCGCAGCATGCCAAATGGGGAAAAAGCAAGAATTTGAACAGTCACACAATCACGTAATGACAATGCACACATAAAATAAATAAATTTAAATAAATAAATTACACTTTTATTAATCCCAGAAGGGCACTTTGGCTTTACAATGGCAAACATACATAATTTCTATGCATACATAAATACATAATTATAAATACGTACATATCTAGGCATAATACAGGTACATAAATACACAAACACACTCATTTATTATGCCTTCTCGGAAGTTCAGGACAATATTGAGGCATTCAAAGACCAAACAAATCCTCAGGCTTATAATTCCAATTCTGTAAACTCATAAAACTGTAGGAAAATGGCTTTTCAGTAAACAATTTTTGCTTGCTACACCACAAAAAGCCAATTTTAGAGACCAGGTGCTTGAAAAATTTTTATCCTGTACAGTCAAAACTTCGAAATATGGTTGAAAATAATGCAGGGTAACATACATGCTATTTTTTTGCAAGCATAGGACAAAGAATGTTTGAAATAACTCATTTCACACATTGGCAAAAAAGAATGCGCAAAAATACATCTTTGTAAATAAATGCAAAATTTCATAAAATGATAATTATTACATACATGAAACTCATGAACTGATATTTCATATATATCTATATATGTAATTTGGCATGATGGATGCAAAAATGCTATTAGATTTAAGATACAAAAAGTAGCAAAGGAAAGAAAACATATCACCATTACTCAGTGATGTTCAGTGGGTTAACTTGTAAGGCAACGGTGGGGTTTGCATTGACCAAACATTGAGATCGCTCTGATTGTAAAGGACGCATAATGACTGAAAAGACATCCAAACACGCAATAAAAGGCAATACGTGAAAATATTCATAGATTCAAAAGTATTACAATCTTGCTTGTGACATTATCACATTTGAAACCAGGAAAACAAAACTGACTCACCCATGTGCATAATTTAACATGTAGGCCTACATGCAATGTGTCCTTCAGTTTTTATGTTGAGCAATTTACCGGTGACTTTTTGGTGGAATAGCGAGTCCTTCATAATGAACCATTCAAGATTAAAATATCTCTTTGCGTTCCATCCACAACAGGATGTGAAAATCCGACTGTTTGAGGTGGTCCTAGTCTCTTGAAAGTGAGTGAACTTAGCCTCATGTATAAAGAACTAATGCAAAATTAGATCATTTAGGAGGCGGGCTTCTGATCCTGCCTGCCTGTTACTGTTAGAATGACCAACCCAGTCGAGAGAGGTGCAATATAATCCAGGCATGCAGAAGGACTGAGATACGGTACTCTATAAAAATTGTCTCCCCACTCCGGAATCGAACTCATGTCTCCTGTGTGCAAGATTTTTAAGAGCAAAGCGCCTTACTAATGCTACATCACAGACACCGGTGAGTTGAAACTGGGTCTCTGGGAAGACAACTGACTTGTATTACTTCCACTTACTTTTTTACATTTTTTCATCTTCTATTGCCGTTAAGCATCAAGGGGAGATGCAATCTTCTACGGTGGTAGGCCAACTCTGCAGCTCTTTCAGTTGGGAAGTGATAATTTCTCAGGGTTCCCTTGTCTCCCTCAATCCAAGTTTGGTGAGGCCTTCCTCTTCCTTCATAGTGAAGAGCCTGTGTATTTGCTGTCTTTTTAGGCTCTTGAGGCTGGCTGGCTAGTAAGTAACTTTGTAAGTAAGTTTATTCAGTGTTTAAGACCAATCGTCCATATCACATCATATAAAGCACCCATTTGTTAAATAAAGTTTCCATATAATAAAAAAAAGTACAGGTTGGGCACATATCTCTTATCATGGGTCAACATTGCATATTTCTGTCACTGGGGCGAATCAGGCTAGGAGGAATTAACATTTGATTTGATGGACAAAGTATGGACAATAGAAAATAAAGTGAAATTCATCTTCAATTTCATGAGAGTTACACTGCCCACAGAAGGGTGGATTTTATTATTCCCACCGATAAAGATTGTTATTTAAAGGAAGGCTACGAGTTTTTAACAAGGCTATGACTTTTCTGTTCCAATACTGTGGTCGAGGTTGGTGATGTACACAGCGGTCCTGTTTCTTGAAATGGAATTGTAAGAGAGAATAAATTATACCTGTGACAGACGTGTACCTCTATGTTCTGCACAGAATGATCAGTAAGCCTACTTTTTACTTCACCGAGAAATAATCTAGTCTTCCAACACTTTAAGAAAACCAGGCGTATATTCAAAAATCCTAGGCTGGTTGCCTAGGTGACATTTGCTTCAGGTGGCTAAACTATTTTATTCTCTGATCTGTCTGCGAAATGCAGGCTGGACTCTGTGCTAATGGTTTAAATAGTTACTCTTGCTTCTTCATTTCGATCTCTGCCAGTCTCTTTTTGTGATTTTAAGGGTATTGTGGAGACATTTCATTTCGCATTTAGTGATTTTGTTTTGACAGGTTTTAGTTGACTTAATGTTCAGGTTTAACAGTGGAACTCGAATTCAACAGGCTCGGATTCAACGAAAGGAAATGGATTTCCCCATTTTAGAAAATTAAATAAAATCAGTAAAAATAACTCGGATTCAACAAACACATAAATGAACAGGCTCGGATTCAACGAAGTCTCTTGCAGGGGGAATATCCTCCCGCTGACGTGGCCTCTCTCATTTTTCTCCCGCAGCATACCTTATCCTTTCCTGGAAACCATTCATAGCACCGGCAATGTGAACCATCGTTTGTATGATCTTAAGCGACCAATCAGTGGCATTCTTTCGTCCCAACACACGTGTTGTTGGCACGTGCACGTCTGTAGTGTTAGATCAAGTGAGAGTCAGAGCCGGACTGGTGGCCAGCACACGTGTCACTGTGTGTGTGTGGGGG
>NW_004797973.1:231572-233050 GCF_000002075.1 Aplysia californica
AACAGGAAGTTCTGTATTGCCTCAGGGGCTCGATGGTTTGCCAGGTATGATAAACAAGGGAAATAACTAAAGAATCCAAGTAGAGATGCAAACAAGTCACAGTCAGTCTCTGAAACCAGGCGAACCTGACCTCCTTCAATCGCAAATATTTCGACCTCTATTTGACACAGACCGGGGTTTTTTTCACAAAAAGAAAAGCAAAGGAACATGCTTTAAGATGATACCAAAAACCCCATGATAGAATATGCCCAAAAATTGACGAGCGCCTGATTCCACAACGTTGTGACAAAAATCATATGGAGTTTACTCTAAACAATACACATCATTCCAGTACTTGTCAACAGCTGACTACATGATGTATGTATTGTGAGTCAACCCCACTGGTTGTTCCATTCTTGTTTACACTAATTTGACTCCTCTGGCGAATGCCGTCACTCTCCTGACTACCTGTAGGGAAACAGAAAACACGACATAAGTATAAGCAAAAGAAATGACTAATCAGAGGCGAAGCTTCTATATATATAATCAAATAATCACGCTGCTTCCCTTCTTAACATCATCGCAGTCAAATTCACAAATAGACGTAGACATCATAAATTAAATGTAAAAAGATGTTCCTAATCACCCATGAACAGAATGCCTAACATTCTAAACGGTTTCATTGCCACATAAATACCCAATACCCTGTTCACCCCTTACGGGCCACTTCATAAGCAGTCACATGCTTTGATTATATAAGCTTAAAGTGAGGCTGGAAGGGTCTATCATAAGAGTAAAAGGGAACTTGAGCATGACACTCAAAACTGTTTCATTGCCACAAATACCATGTTCACCCCTTTCAGGCCACTGTCATAAGCAGTCGCAAGCACTGGTTATGCAAGCGAACTATTAACACTGATCGAGTGATAGATTGTAACCATAGATGTACACTATACGCACTAGATACAGCACGCCCCTCTCTCGCCTTGTTGCGCGACGGCCACATTTGACAGCGGCGTCCGCCATGTTTTTTGTGGCAAGTTGTGTGAAGGAGTTCATGCTAAAGCAATGACTAGGCATGTTTTCTCTCTCTCTCTCTCTCTCTCTCTCTCATACGCGATAGGCGAGGCTTGGATCTTGTTGATTTATTTTTACATGGGCGCCGAGGCGCGCTAGAAAATCTATATCTAAATTACTAAATAGCAATAGTAAAACGTTCTTTCTACAACTAGATCTACACATAAATGTATTATTAAATAGAAAGAAATATAGAGATATAGGCTTTTAAAAAAAGAAGGGAAAAAACACCTTTATTTCTTCCTCGGCACTTAATGCGTGGTTTATTTTTTATTGATATTGACTGAATCAAAGCGTATAGGGCCTATAGAACTTTTAAAAAGAAGTATTAAAAGATGTGGGTGTCATGGGAACCTCCCATAACCACCCCACCCATCTCTCCTCCCGAATCCCAATAGCAACACCCCCCCCCCCCCCCCCCA
>NW_004797973.1:233150-238331 GCF_000002075.1 Aplysia californica
ACCCCCCCCCCCCCCCCCCTCAAATATATGAGTTTGGCATTAAATTTAATCAGCAAGAGCAGTAGGAAAAACATTCTAGAGTTTTTCAGCCTTTAGGAGTAGGAAGGCAATGAAGCTCTTGATAAAGCAAATTCAGCCAAACAAATGATGAATACATGTACTGGTATTTTAAAAATCGAGTTAAACTTTCCCTTGTGACATTTGAAAAGGGAAACTGTATTTTTCATTCATATATTCACTTTAAAAAAAAAAAGTATAATAAATAAGTAGTGTTTTCTTATGTCAGTATTAAACTTTAGTTTATATTGATTTTAAGATCTAAAGTAGACCATATACAGCACTTAAACTAAAGCTCCTAATATTGCTGTTTTAAGTAAGTCTAATTTTTGACTATAGTAAAACAACTGTGACTACTCTGGACTCACTAAAGATAAAAAAGTGAACTTAAATGTTGTTTTGTAGCCTAGTCAATTGTTTTTCTATATAGTGTAGTGATAACTGAAACAAAAACCTTTACTTAGGTGTTTTTGGACAACATTCAATAAAACAAAACAATAAAAAGCACACTGTTTCAGTTTGATAAAGAAATTTCCTGCCCATTGCGAAAAAGATCTAGCTGCCAGTCAACCTTAATTTCATATGGCCCTGAACCTTATTAATGGCTCTTTATATTTTCAAAAAGAAACCTGGAGTGACTATTTGTGTCTATAAGACATATTCATATTATGCACTAAAAATAGATGATGTAATAAAAGAAAACAGACATCACTGAACTGTCAGACAAAAGCTGTGATGAGTTGTTATACTACCAGGGGCGAAGCGTCTATATAATCAAATAATCACTGCTTCCCTTTCTAATTTTGAAACATTGTTGCTGTCAAATTCATCCTTAAACGTAAACCTCATAAATTAAATGTAAAAAGACGTTCGTAACCAACAACGAACAGTATGCCTAACATTCAAAACGGTTTCACGGCCACAGAAATAGCCTCCTCACCCCTCTCGGCCCACTCCATAAGCAGCCGCAAGCTTTGATTAAATAAGCTTAAAGTGAGGCTGGAATAGAGTTGAAGGGAACATGTGCATGGCAGTCAAAGCTGTTTCATTGCCACATATACCCTGTTCACCCCTTTGGGGCCACAGTTAAAATCAAACACAAGCCCTGATTAAGTAAGCTAACTAACACTGGTCGAGTCTACCTCACAAATGTGAGGGGAACTAACTCTTAATAATCTCTTGACTGCTGCTTGTGCTTGGTTTTTTTCCTCGACTTTTTACCGTCCTATAATCAGATCGTGACCTCGATTATGACACCAGCTCCTGGCCGCGAAAGGCTAACAAAAACAGCCAAATGTGAAATTTAAAAAATAATAATTGTCATGTTCTACCAAAGAGTTAGACTCACTGGTAGATCTATAACATATAGATCTAGTACTGACATCTCTGCTTCTTTGCTTTGTGTTTATGTATTCACATCTAAAGTTAAGTTTAATTTTAGTGGGAACTGATATTTAATAAGATACTTTCCCGATTATTTTGGCGGTTGAACATCCAATATGAATTCCGGATTTGTTTTCATTCACAACTCAGAGTCGCCGCCTCGAGTAAGATTCTTGTGTGATATCTACAGGCCAGATCTGGTCCCATTTAACTTTGATTACCCTGTCAAACAAGTCAGCCTTCGCCCCTGTATACTACTATGTTTAATATATATATACATGTAATTAAATACTCTCCGGGGGGCTCTCGTGGCCTAGAGGTTAAGGTGTTAGCCTCTCATTCAAAAGGTCCCGGGTTCGAATCCGGGTAGCGACCAAAAAATTTTCTTCTCTAAATTTGTCTCCTTTCACCTCCTTTCCTACTCTCTAGCAATGTTCTGTCATCTGCTTTCGTCTCCTCTTTCTGCCCCCACCCCTTCACCTCCTTTGCCCCCCTCCTCTGGGCTCCTGATTCTTTCTGCAGCCTTTCTACTGCTACTCATTGGCTTCTTCTTACTGCTGTCTTTCAACCACACCCCTGATCTTCTGGTAGGAAAGATCTACACCTAGCCTTCTCGGACAAGGGCGAAAAATCTCGGAGGTCCCGTGTGCAAGTTGTGCACGTTAAAGATCCCTTGGTGGTCTAAAATCGATAAGAGTAGGCTTCGGCCGCCACCCGGGCAAAATTCAAAATTTCCTACCAACTGAAAAAGTTTAGTGTGTCCCGCGCGCTCATATGACCTTATGCAGTTGCGAGCGCCGTAAAACACTTACAAAAACAAACAAAACAAAATACTCTCTGGCTCTAGTTTAAAAGGGGTAACTCTATGATTGTAACTCACAAATGTGAGGGGAACTAACTCCTTCTAATAATCACTCGGCTGCTGCGAGTGCTTGGGTTTTACTTCCCTCGACTTTTTCCTGTCCTATAATCGGATTGTGGCCTCGATTATGACACCAGCTGCTGGCCGTAAAACAGCCAAATTTGAAATAAAAATATAATAATTGTCATGTATTACTTGTCATATATTGACATCTGCTTCTTTGCGTTTTTTTTTGGTTTTTTTTTGTTTTTGTAAAGTGTTTTACGGCGCTCGCAACTGCATAGGTCATATGAGCGTGCGGGACACACCTGATATTTTCAGTTGGTAGGAAATTTTGAATTTTGCCCGGGTGGCGGCCGAAGCCTACTCTTATCGATTTTAGACCACCAAGGGATCTTTAACGTGCGCAACTTGCACACGGGCCCTCCGAGATTTTTCGCCCTTGTCCGAGAAGGCTAGGTGTAGATCTTTCCTACCAGAAGATCAGGGGTGTGGCAGAAAGACAGCAGTAAGGAGGAAGCAAGGAGTAGCAGTAGAAAGGCTGCAGAAAGAGTCAGGAGCCCAGAGGAGGGGGCAAAGGAGGTGAGGGGGTGGGGGAAGAAAGTGGAATTGAAAGCAGACAACAGAACATTGCTAGAGAGCAGGAAAGGAGGTGAAAGGAGACAATTTTAGAGAAGAAAATTTTTCGGTCGCTACCCGGATTCGAACCCGGGACCTTTGAATGAGAGGCCTAACACCTTAACCTCTAGGCCACGAGAGCCCCCCGCATTTTGTTTGCGTATTCACATCTTTAGTTAAATTTAGTAAGCCCTATTAGCAGGAATATAAGGCCGGTGCTGCTCGCCCGATGTCGGGTGGCTAGCGCCAGGCTACTCGCCCGATGTCGGGTGGCTAGCGTTAAGCTACTCGCCCGATGTCGGGTGACTAGCGCCAGGCTACTCGTCCGATGTCGAGTGGCTAGCATCAGGCTACTCGTCCGATCTAGGGTGATTAGCGTCAGGCTAGTCGACCGAATTCGGTAGAGTAGCCTGACGCTACTGGCCCGTGGGGATTTCTGCGACCTCGGGTAGCTAACATTTTCTGCCCACCCGGAGCCGGTCACCAAGTTTTAGTTTTAGTCTAATACGGGGTGCCCACTACGGCAGGATCGGGCCGATCGCCTGAAACGGAACACAAGTTTGTTTTTGAGGCAACCGAGTCGGGCGATCCCATCCGTAGTGGGCACCCCGTATTCGGTAGCGTAAACACGGCCTCGCGGCCTTCCGAGCGACATGAAGCTAATTAGGGCATCTGGCACACTTTTGTCATTGGCCCAAAATAGATCATAGATGATGTTTTTCCGCCATCTATTTTTGTCGTCTTCCAAGGTTTCCCTCCAGAGTTTACATTGTTGTAGATCCCCTAGATCTATCACCCTTTTTTAATTGTTTAATTATTATCATTCATCGGAAAGCCAGTGACAAAGTTACTACTAATAGAAATGCAGCATCAATACTTCACAAAAGAATACACCAACCTATCCGTGTCAGTTTTTGGGCATTCTCATTTCTTCACATAGTTTGGCGTTTTCGGCACCGAATTTTCTGCATTCTGCGATTACAAATGGTTCACGTGAAAAGTGGCAAAATTTGTTAATTGTTTCACTCAAGTCTCTAAAACTTTGGAAAGTCTTTCCCCACATATAATTCAGCTGCCATGTTGGCCTATCCGACTCTTGACTTGGATGACAAGGAGTGACCGAGTGAGTGACTGAATCTTGCGCGATTGATCACGCGAATTTTAAAGGAGCATGCGCTGAAATCCCCATAGATCAGAACACGGAACATGCGCAGAAATCCCCACAGATCAGAACACGGAACATGCGCAGAAATCCCCACAGATCAGAACACGGAACATGCGCAGAAATCCCCACAGATCAGAACACGGAGCATGCGCAGAAATCCCCAAGGGCCAGAGGCGGCAGACCAGGCGGGGCTAATGGACCGAATTCGTTCTCCCGGAACATGCGTAGACGCTAGTCACCCGACATCGGGCGAGTAGCCACTCCGTAAACTTTTTTAAATGAGATACTTTCCCGATTATTTTGCTGTTGAACTTACAATATGAATTCAGGGTGTGTTTTCATTCACATCTCATTAATCTCAGTGTTGCTGCTCGATTAAGATTCTTGTGTGACACCTTTCATCTGGTTCCTTGTTTCACTTTGATTACCCTGTCAAACAGCCTTCGCCCCTATTACTAATCACTTGGGATTCAGACTTTAATTCTTATTTTTAATTATATCTTTCTGTCAAATAACTCGACGTCTTTCCTGCACTTGGCATGAAATAATGAAAATAAAAGAAAAATATCAGCTCAGCCTAGTCAAAAAGTGCCAATGCAATGTCTCTATCGGATCTTAGAGTCGCTTGAGGACTAAATATTTACCTGCCACAGTCAACAGCCCACAAGTCACACAAAGAAAAGATTTGCCTACGACAGTGTTCGACCCACAGGTCACACAAAAATGGTTTGCCTACCACAGAGTATGGTCCACAAGTGACACAAAGAAAAGGTTTGCCTACCACAGAGTATGGTCCACAAGTGACACAAAGAAAAGGTTTGCCTACGACAGTGTACGGTCCACAAGTCACATAAAAAAGGTTTGTCTCCCACAAGGTACAACCCACAAGCCTCACAAAAAAGGTTTGTCTCCCACAAGGCACAACCCACAAGTCTCACAAAAAAGGTTTGTCTCCCACAAGGTACAACCCACAAGCCTCACAAAAAAGGTTTGTCTCCCACAAGGCACAACCCACAAGTCTCACAAAAAAGGTTTGTCTCCCACAAGGTACAACCCACAAGTCTCACAAAAAAGGTTTGTCTCCCACAAGGTACAA
>NW_004797973.1:240702-241533 GCF_000002075.1 Aplysia californica
GAGAGAGAGAGAGAGAGAGAGAGAGAGAGAGAGAGACTTACCAGCCAGGAAACAAAGGAGTCCGAAGCAACAGTAGCAGCCACCGCCATCTTTACCTTTGCAGCACTTAACGCAGCAAAAAGCAACCAGGACAGACACGATTGAGAACACCATTTGAGCGATAGCCAGGCCAAAGAGTCCCAGTTCTTCTCCTGAAGATAATTCCATTAAAACAACAACAATATTATTGATGATCAATAATAATAATAATAATAATAAAAATTGCATTTATATAGCGCATATCCATTGTGGTCTATTTGGTTGTTTTTTGGTTGTGGCAGGGGGTTAGGCCTAGCCTATTGTATTGTTTGGCTGAAAGTGTGAGAGTGAGTAAAGTGTGAGTCTCTGTTCAGTTGTATTGTTTGCAAGTTTATAAAAGCAGTCTGAGTTACTACTGGGGGGACTTTTAGAGGAGAGAGTTGTATCAAGGCAGAGGAGGCCTGCTGAGAGTATAAGTAATGAAAAAGGCTAGTAGAGCATCTCTCGACTGATATCTCTTCAATTACAGTAGAACTCGGTATCAACAAAATCGGATTCAACGAAAGTAGTTGGTATTCGCTGCATGTTTTTTTGTAAATTGATAAAATTCAATGAATATCTCTCAGATTCAACGAACACATAAATGAGCTGGCTCGGATTCAACGAAGTTGCTTGCAGGGCAAACTGCTCTTTGGGACCAATCAGCGGCCTCCTATCCTACCAACACATGCATTGTTAGCACGCACCCATGTCTTAGCGTGTGTTCGGGTCTTAGAAGGGCGGCCAGCACAGGTGTGACCTGTGTGTGTGTGT
>NW_004797973.1:242065-243439 GCF_000002075.1 Aplysia californica
GGGGGAGTATAAGCGATCTGTGTCTCGGGGAATGGGGAGAAGGGGGTATAAGCGATCTAGGTGTGGAACATTTGCAGATAGACAAACGGGACACAGTTATTTTTTCCCCTGGTACAGACCAATATTACATATGAGAAGCTAATCTTGACATAGATCTTTGTAATGAATTGCGCGCTGGACTGTGGAATCAAACGTTGCTGTATGCTAGGCTCTACACAGCAAAATAACTTGTTTGGCAAATAATCCGCTATAGAAGATAGATGACACAGGGGTGCATTTGAACATATATTTTCTTGGATTTTTTCAGCATTTCTTCGGCATCAAAGAAGCGAAAATTCCTCTCATGTGAAACCAAACTACATGTACTTTGATTTAGAAAGACGAAAACATTATACATTACTTGCTCGGTGCTTGTAATTATCTACACAAAAACCTCACATTTGCTTTAACGAACACTCACACTCGACGAAACTGAAGGCCACGTCCGACGACTTCGTTGAATCCGAGTTCTACGGTATTCGTTACCGGTGAATCTGAATCATAGATGTGTCCTACTATTTGCCGTTCCTCTACTGATATCTCTTTAATTATTCGTCACCAGTTACCCGAATTAAGGATGTGCGTCGAATGCATTTCATACATCAGCTCCGACGTGTTTTAATCATCCATGCCCAACTGTAAAAGAAGCAGAAGACATGAATGACAAAGTTATGTCCAGCTACCTGTCCCTTGGTCATACGGGAAAGTGTGGCACTCTCTCTCCTCATCAGGGAAGTCCACAATACAGTACCAGAATAGTCCGCCTGAGTACTTCACTGTACGTAAGTTGTTTGTAGTGCCATTGATACCCGGAAGTCCTGCACTTGTCGAGTTGATGGTCAGCTGGGGAGGGATTCAAAACATTATCTATATTTTGATGAATTCATTTTTTTTAATTCATTAATTTTTTCAAAGTAAAACTCAGGCTCAATAATACACTAGCGAGACTGTTTACTGTGGTGTAGCTGTTAAGCACTTTGCAGTCGCACGCAGGAGACTTGGAATCAATTCCCAAGAGGGGGAAATTTTTATCAAGTATCTCAGTCTTTCTACTGGGACGTTGTATCCCTCTCAGCCTGGGTTGGCCCTGACAGGCATGGTCGAAAGCCAGTCTCCTAAATTGTATCCATGGGGCCGTAAGAACAACATTAGCAAAAAACAACAACACAAAAACGGTCAGAGGTAGAGAGACAGAGAGACAGAGGGAGAGCGACAGAGTGACAGAGAGCGACAGAGTGACAGAGAGCGACAGAGTGACAGACAGAGAGAGACAGAGAGAGAGAGAGAGAGAGAGAGAGAGACAGACAGACAGACAGACAGACAGACAGACAGACA
>NW_004797973.1:243539-246133 GCF_000002075.1 Aplysia californica
CAGACAGACAGACAGACAGACAGACAGACAGACAGACAGACAGACAGACAGACAGTACTTACTTGTCCCTTTGTCCAGAAAGGACTACCACACCCTATGGCACACAACAGACAAGCAGCCACAAGAGCGGCAAAAGCAACACGAACAACCATGCCGAGCAACTTCCTCTGAAAAAATACAAAAAAACAAGAAAACAAAACAAAATGAAAACAAATCAACAGTTCAAACCTTCACTGTATTCCCTAAAAGTACCAGGTGTCAGCTAAATTGACTCAGATCAAACTGGTACTACATGTATATGTGAGACAGCGTGGTGGAATCAGGCTCTCGTCAAAATACTCAAAGTGAAGAAACTTGCATTTTTCCGTAGGTTTATAGATTTTTATAAAATTTTAGTTTTTTGGCTCAACACCTTTCATGCCTATTAAAGAAATGATCTCTGCGGGAAATTTTCTGAAAAACATTGATTAAAGGCACTAAAAATGTAAATTTTCAGTTACTACGGACTCTTAAACTAAGAAAATAAATAATCTTTGGCGGCCATTTCCTCACTAATTTTACCTCTGAAAATAGGTGACCTCCCCCTCCTTCTTTCGCAAATATCTCGACTTGTATTTAAGATAAATGGATATTTTTTTCACCAAAATAAAGACAATTGAACAAGCTTTAAGATGAAATTAAAAAAACTCTACCTGCCCAAAAATTGACGAGAGCCTGATTCCACCACGCTGCCCCACATATAACCTCTCTGATCCAGATATTGTTCAGCCCAATTGGACTTAAAATAGCGTTGGTTATCTCGCTAAAGGTTACGTTGTTGGGCTCATATGAAGGTTAGGGGTTCGAGATCCATCAGAGACCCAATGTTGTAGCCTTTGGAAATGCACTATACACAATTTTTCCTAACCTCACCCATGTGGGAATGGGTACCTGGCTATAGACGGCTTAAGATTATGCCAGATTAGTGTGTGTGTGTGTGTGTGTGTGTGTGTGTGTGTGTGTGTGAGAGAGAGAGAGAGAGAGAGAGAGAGAGAGAGAGAGAGAGAGAGAGAGACTAAGTGTGTGTTTGTTTATATGTGTTCTAAGGTATGCTGGGAAAATGCAATTTAATGTAGCTGTGAAGCGAACAAAATGTGCTGTATCGCACGGACATGAGCTATTTAAATAAATGCAATTATTATTTTTTCCATTCTTATTATTATTATTATTATCATCATTATTACTATCATCATTATTATCATTATTTTGTTATTAATTTTGTTATCATCATCATCACCATCATCATCATCATCATTAGAATCATCATCATTATTATCATTATTATTATTATTATGACAACTGCAGTAAAATCCATTTATATCGACAGCCGATGTACCAACACTTAGACATATCGACATATTTTCCAATTATGAAATTTTTCCTTCAGTATCTAGACTCAACAATTTCTCTTATATCGACTTTTTTTCGGCCCACTCTGCTTTATCGACATGCTTCCTGGGTACCTGGCGAAGCCCACGAACATATTTTGGGGAAAACGCCACGGTAACAGTCAACGCATCAGTTCTTCATAAAGTCCGCATACCTGCTAAGAAGCCTATTCGACACACCAGGCTTTAGTAGGTCATGTAGGGCCTACACAGTGTAGTCTCCAACACAGTACCGTGCCTCACAGACGTGAGTGTCTCGCGCGCTGGGCAATAAACTGGGCATTACCTCCCTATCCCCATTCTCGCTTGCACACTCCCTATACATTCTTACACTAACCCCACTCCCGCCTAGCTCACTCCCCTTCCCCATCCCATTTTCAGTCTGTCGCTCGGAAGTAATAATAATAATTGCATTTATATAGCGCATACCCATGCTCAAGAGCAAGCTCTATGCGCTTTACAACCATTATTACCCCAGCAGACCCTCAGAAAACACTCAGAAACATTCTCGGCTTCCGCGGAAGCATACAGTGCAAGCTGCGGGTTTCACGCGCTCAAACACTATCAAACTGACAAGATCGTTCACTGTCTATAGCCGGGTACCCATTTCCACCTGGGTGAAGTGAGGAAAATTTGTGCAAAGTGCCTTTCCCAAGGACACAACGTCGGGCTCCTGACAGGATTCGAACCCACGACCTTACGGTTGCGAGTCCGAGAGCCTAACCACTAGGCCACCGAAGCCACGTTCAGTTAGTCAGTGCCTCGCCTTTCCATTTTCCCCAGCAAACAGCTATGCCATAAATAGGCCTTACAAGGATGTTAAAACAAAGTTTGCGCTGGTGTGTAGTGTGCGCCTCGTGCTGCTAGGTCTGATTGGTATCATAACTCCAACCCCCCCCCCCCCCCCCCTTTCCTTTCTGCCTCTTGTTAGTTTCACGGTGTAGTTGTGTAAGAATCAAAGGAAGAAACCAGCTTTAAAAAGAAGTGTTGTCTTTTTGTCGCTCACCTCCCATAGTTTTTTCCCTCTTTGGCTTTATATTTTCATTTATCGACATCAAATCCACTTTCCAAAGCATGTCGATATAAACGGATTATACTGTATTATTATCATTGTCATATCATTATCATCATCATCATCATTATTATTATTATTATTATTATTATTAT
>NW_004797973.1:246590-248752 GCF_000002075.1 Aplysia californica
TTATTATTATTATAAATCATGCCACCAATACTCCTCTCTAAAAATTACAGTTGGGAAAATTGAAGCTCATATTTAATCAACTCGTAAAGATATTTGAGATGCTTGTTATGAAAGATGATTAACATGAAGCAATAATTTATATATTGTATCGCAACACAGTGGCATCAGCAGGTGCTCGTCAATTAATTGTTTGGGAAAATTAAACTATTGGTATAACCTCGTAATTATAAATGCTTGTTCATTTGCCTTGCTTTTGGCGGAAGAAAAAAATCTCTATTTTGAATAGAAGTCAAGATATTTTCGATTGAACGAGGTAGGGGTCGCATAGTGACTGAGGTAAAAATTATAGACAAAATGACTTCCAAAGTTTGGGGACTTCCAGAGCTAAAGTGTCCTTGTAAACCGCAAATGTGCCCCTGCCGGTCAAAATCAGTCATATGAAGGACATTTCAAAATTGAGTTAGCATAATTTCCAAAAACTATCACCATTTCACTACAATTTTGAAAAAAAAAATTTAAGTGAAGAAGACAATAGAACTTTTAAGTATGCAATGTGACGAAACACGAAAAGGAAAAAATGAGCTCCGAAGTTGAGCAAAATGCCATAGCAACAGGAATTAGAAGTGAGATGGAGACTTGAAATTTGGAAGTTATCTTGGCTAGGCCACTACAAGGTAACAAACAGCTGCAGAAAACTATTCCTTTACAGAAAAAAAAACTTGTGGACAAAACAAAACTTTAACGAGAATGGACTTCACGTTTAATGGAACAACGTTTTAGTATTGTACAAGTTACCAGAAACTAAATTTTCAAAGTAGCTCTCTGTCAAATTTATCTGTTGTATGAAAAGCCTGTGTCTCCTGAGAATTTTGCGAGCATACTTTTACATCACAGTCATTTTTTTTTATGGCAGCTGTTTTAATTCAACTATATTGCCAAATTCTCTAACTGGCTGCTGCCCCAGGTTTTTTGGGGGGGTTTTTTGGTATAGGGTTTTACGAGACTCGCAACTGCATAAGGTCATATGAGTGCCAAGGGGTGGGTGTCAACAGAAAAGTCTTTACAAGGTTACAAGGAATCAGACTTACTCTGCTCACCTCTCTAGCCTCAACAGCACAAGGTCTGCTTCGACCATCAAGGCATCCCGGAAATAGCAGTTCACAAGAGAGTGACAAACATACAAAGGATTTGAAAGAAAAAAAAAGCAGCAGTTCCCTGTTGTAGATCAGGCACAGTTATGAGCGTGACATGATGAATCAGCCCATTTACAATTTTACTGTGCTTGAACGAGAAATGTCCCCCCTTTGGGAATGGCCTAAAGACACTACAGTCAGTGGCACTGCCCCCGGGGGGGGGGGGGTTACCCCATGTTTGACAGATAATAACATAAAGAGTACAAAGTGCACACACATCTCCACATTAGCATAGTACAATTGCCCTAACATACATAATATTAATATGGAGCCAAACTTTTTTTAAAGACTGGGAGATCATTACAAATCAGTATTTTATTGCCTCAAACACGATGACCTGTCGTTACTTCGAAACACCGAGCATTGTCATAGCCGGCGCCGCACCGATCCCCTGGCTCTAGCTTCAGTTGAGTGCTCCCCGGAGTTTAGTGGAAGGATTGATGCAAAATAATTCCAAACCAATGACTTTAATCTAATAGAAAAAGAACTGTTCTTTTTATTGATGGTACCATTTTTGAGCCGGTATTGTATTTACATTATAATTCGTGTTGAAAAAGATCATTGAAAACTGTTACGCTTTTTTAAACGCTTTCTATTTAAACGTCAATTTAAATTATGCCACAATTATACTAATACTACCCCTTTGAAAGCTCAATCCTTGTCTGCCAATGACAAGACAGCATTTAATCATCACTCTTTCTGCAAAGCATTCAAAAGCAAGAGTGTCAATTTTTGAACCGGTGGACCCCGCATTCCGACCGGCCGCGAGAGGCTTCGCTTTCCACAGCGATTCTCTCGCTCCAAATACTTGGATATATAATATATATATATACAAACAAACAAACTACTACACTATTGTAACGGGGGGGGAAAGCTGAACTTTTTCAAGGCGTACAGCATTTGGAGTGTTATAATACACATCTCTCGCATTTGTGGTAGTGGCTACTTTGAACAGATTTTGAGAGAGAG
>NW_004797973.1:249227-254681 GCF_000002075.1 Aplysia californica
GGGAGGCGGCCGAAGCCTATTTTAGATCCCCAAGGGATCTTTGACGTTCGCAACTTGCACACGGGCCCTCCGAGATTTTTCACCCATCATTTTACCAGAAGATCAGGGGTGTGGCTGAAAGACAGCAGTAAGGAGGAGCCAAGGAGTAGCAGTAGAAAGGCTGTAGAAAGAGTCAGAAGCCCAGTGGAAGGGGCAAAGGAGGTGAGGGGGTGGGGGAAGAAAGTGGAGACGAAAGCATTCGACAGAATATTAAAAGAGAGAGAGAAAGAAGGTGAAAGGATACAATATCAGATAAGAAAATGTTTCCGTCGCTACCCGGAATATAACCTGGGACCTTTGAATGGGAGGCGAACACCTTAACCTCCTACCACTAGCACATAGCATGTCATTTTGAAATTGTTCTATTTGGAACTTACTTGACCCAGTGTGCGCAACCCGGGGTCGTTACACTCCTCAGTATGGGCACTCGTGGGGTCCGTGACTTCCTACACGAAAGACGTCTTTTACTTAGGCTATTCTAAAAATAGGGGGTGAGGAGGTGGTAGAAATACCTTTCAACATCAGGGTCTTGGTGATTTGTTTGTTTGTTTAGTATAGGGTTTTACGGCCCTCGCAACTGCATAAGGTCATATGAGCGCGCGGGACACATCTAATACTTTTTCGTTGGTAGGAAATTTTGAATTTTGCCCGGGTGGCGGCCGAAGCCTACTCTTATCGATTTTAGACCACCAAGGGATCTTTAACGTGCGCAACTTGCACACGGGCCCTCCGAGATTTTTCGCCCTTGTCCGAGAAGTCTAGGTGTAGATCTTTCCTACCAGAAGATCAGGGGTGTGGCAGAAAGACAGCAGTTAGGAGGAGCCAAGGAGTAGGAGGAAAAGAGATAGATGAATGATTGATGCACGTCTGATAAGAAAGAAGGAGCGAACCAACAGTACAACCACCTTTAAGATCTACAGTACAGCAACACTATCAGCATCAACAGCATCAACAACAAGGCTTACCAGTAACCACGACACCTAGACCTAGATTATATAACATATAAACTTCTATCGCATTGCCAATGCCATAGAACTCTTACTACCAGAAATATAAAAAGAAAGACATGAAGCTGGGAGGGGGGAGGGGGGAGGGGGGTAAACAAAAACAAGACTTGCCTTTGCCAAAATAGCCTAATCAGTGCGATTCAGGGGGGGGGGGTGCTTCTTTTTTTCCAAAATAAACCGAAACCGTCCTTATAGCCTATCATACCCACCGATACCGTACGAAACCTACCGAAACAGAAATAAGCTACTGTCCCTACCACAAAACTCACCTTGACCCGTCACTAACAATAGCAACAGAATTTCTGTTTGCTGTTAACTATATGCTGTGATGCTAAGATACACTGTACAAAATTATACCAAAATCGGGTGAGGCATTATGGTGTTATTAAGCCTTCTTGTTTTTATAGTAGAGGGTTTAGTAGTATAGTATAGTATAAGGTTTTACGGCGCTCGCAATTGCGTAAGGTCATAATATGAGCGCCAAGGGGTGGGTGCACAGAATTCTACACTAAGTGTAGAATTCTGTGGGTGGGTGTCAACAGAGCAGTCTTTACAGGGAATCAGACTTAGACTGCTCACCTCTCTAGCTTCAACAGCACAAGGTCTGCTTCGACTATCAAGGCACCCCGGAAATAGCAAGTCACAAGAGAGTGACAAACATACAAAAGAAGTAGAGGAAAATGACAATAGTAAGGATCAGGAAAGAAAAAGCAGGAGTTTCCCGTTGTAGATCAGGCACAGTTATGAGCGTGACATGAGTCAGCCCATTTACAATTCTACTATGCTTGAACGAGAAATGTCCCCCCTTTGGGAATGGCCTAAAGACACTACAGTCAGTGGTACTGCCCCAGGGGGTATTTAGCCTTCAATGACGTCACGTATATCATAACATACAGGATAAGTAATACTTAACACACCCCTGTCGTGTCGCATGTCATATTAAAGCATTAAATCTTGTCTTTTTTACTACAAAGCTACATTAGAGATTATTTATGACCAGAGCGAGCTATTAAAATGACACTATTTTAAGTTTTGGACCATGATGACTATACATCGACATGAAACATGTAGTACTGTGGCACGTGGAACTGTAACAGGTTAAAAGCGTTAATGAGTATAATATACAGATCTATTGTTTCACAATAAGAAAAGTGGGCTTACATGTAAATACCCTTTATTCAAAACTTATGTATGTGAATTGAGGCAACTGACACTATGGCACTCTGCACATGCTTGTGAGCATTCCAGTCCATGTTTCCGACAGGAGCAGCGTCGAGTGTTACAGTTCTCCTTCCAGGTGCATGGTAAACTTTTCAGAAGTGGTGGTGCTGCCGACAAGGTGGTCATGATGGGAACATAATGTCTATCCCCATATTTCCATCCCCCTTCTACGGGATTAAGCGTATCATTTCCCATCCACTGCTGCACATGAAGATACACCCTTAGACTATGATACTAAGCTGCAGCTGATGTCGGAGGGAGTGAGCGCGCCTGTTGCAACTTTCGTGCAGAAGACACTATGGCGTAGTTCATCAAGACTTTCTTCTGGTTGTCCATGGTACAGAAGCACAAGGTCTTCCTCACCTGAAGCAGCAACACAACACTTTGAGCAGATTGGTTCGTCATAAAATCTGTACTTAAGCTTCTAAGAACATCATTTTGTTGGAACCTTTTCAAGGCAGTGCCTTTCCCGATACCGAATGGTCTTGAGGTGGTGTCACAGCCAATAAGGGAATGGAGAAAGAGCAGAGAATGTCGAAATGCTCCCAGTTGAATAATTAATTGTTTAATATTCCATTGCTTCATGTTTGAAGCTGGGATGTTTTTTAGTTTTTGTCAGAGTAGAAATAGATGTTATGAGTTGAGCATGTTCATCAGCATAATGTGTTAACAGAAGGAGAAGATCTGTATCTTCTCATCCTATTACAGTGGCATCTTTGTGCTGTGCACACTTGATTGCTGTTTGGGCAATCTTAAGGTCAACATCACATTTGCTGTAAATGACAAAATTGTGTCCTCTGTCTTCAAGCACTGAACTGAGGGCATAGATAAAACGTTGCCTGTTTTCTTTGTTGACAATAAAAAGATCCTTTGAAGATTGGAGAAACATGTCTAACTTAAAATGAACAGCTTGTCCTGTAACTCCTTTGGCTCTTCTGAACCGTGTCATATCTTTTGTCGACGGTCCAGACAAATATCCATAAAAACAATGGTTGCGTTTGGATAATCCCTGCTGGCATAATAGGCATATTGTGTCTCGATAACACAAATGAAGGTGCTCCCTCGTTGCCAGGGAATGCGCTGCAGTAAAGACCCTCTATAAACGAGGATCTGCAGGTTAGATAGTGATGGCAGATCAGGCACAACCATTGTCCTTGATTTCCAAAGTTCTTCTAACAGAGCTGACTTGTTTGATTGATGAAATGAAGGATATTTGCAGATTCAAACAACGGTGATTGGTAGCTGTAAAGTTTGTGTGTAAAAATCTCTGTCTTGCCTTCATATTTTGAAGTAGCAGCTGTCACTAATCTCTGAAACAGCACCCGAGAGTCAATAGTCACAGGGTCTTGGTCAGCCTTTAGAGCTGTCTCTGCAGTCATTACAACAACCTTCTTTTTTCTTCAAGGACAATTCTGAGACTGATCCACCTGCCATTTTGCTGAGAATAGTTTGATCAACGTCTTGTGCTTTGCCAACGTTGGCAACTGTTTCTGCAACCACCCCCGTAACGATATTTCTCAGACTAGCATATCAGCCAATTGATTTCTCTCATGAAGAAACTTGGTAACAGCCATCATATCCTGCGCATCCTTTGCCGATCTCGATGGACTCAGTTCTTTGTGCTTTTCACTTGAGAGACGCAAACGTGCCTGTCATTTCCTGCATGGCGTATTTACTTTTGCGCAAGCTGGCATTGACAGAAGCCACGTTGCTCTCTGTGATTCGCAGATTCCCCTGCCTCTTGTCAGCCCCCCTAACGCTTCGCATTTATAAATATTTGCTCATTGGCTAAATCTGAAAAGAGTTCTACACAAAATCGATCACTTCACCGAATTAAATGATGGCCGTCCACAAAACTCTATAGATATCAGGTTGAGTCTCTTCGACTAGCCTGTCCATCATCTGGAGGTACAAGTATGCTGATATTGTGTACAAATGGTGTCTTGCCGCAGCCAGATAGGATAACATTTTGTGAACAGTAGAAAGATGTAAAAGCCAGTTGCCTGTTCTCTCTGCTTTTAGGAACATCTTTAAGATGTCAACCATGCCATATTATATTAAAGCCGCAGTTTGCTTGTATTACTGATGAGAGTACTTGCGTGATCTTCGACTTTTCTAGCCAAACCAAGAAGTTCATTGCCCTTCAGATCATTGAGAGACAACTCGTTTGCCATAACTTGTTTGTATATAAGCTGTCCCCGTTGGAATATGCGATTGTGCGTCCGCCTGCAACATTTGCATAATTTTGGATTCCCTGCGTTTTTTAACGTTTTTCACCCCACAAAACAATTAATTAACGCCTCGCCATGTGACTAAAGGGACGTAATCACCGTAGTAAGTCTCATTTAAGTGACAACTTGGTTATTTCCCTTGTTAGAAGATCTTGGGTTATGGGTTGGGATTTTGTTCCTTGAGCATGTTCAATTTTTCAATCCATCAATAGTTGTTGTTCTCCCGTCTGCTGATGTTTCATGTTTGACAGGTGTCCCTGGTTTTAGTAATGTGCGAGCATCAGAGGTCCAGATAGCCTTCTTTTTTTTTTTTTTTACATTTTTCTTTCCTCCATAGATCTACATCTACAGCTGAAAGTTACAGAGATTGTATTTTTTGGTTGTTTTTTTTCTGACTGATGTACATTGTTTTCTTTCCAAATACACAACAAATTACTGATACTGATATGTTCTGTTTTCAATTTTTCTGTACATAAAACATGAAAATCATGAAAATTCGTGTTGAAAAAGTGCAAAACATGTCACCAATGGTGTTACGGTAACTTGCATAGTTTTTGCATAATTTGGCCTTTTTTCTGCATAATTTGGCCATCTAAATTTGCATAGATCTAATCCTACGGGGTCAGATAAAGTTAATAAAACCTCTAAGCCTTTATTCGATGTCGGTGAAGAAGGTGTTGCAGCATCGACGTTTTGAAAAACATCTGGTTGAGAGTAATTTTCACTTGTGAAGCTTCATGGCCAGACTGAACATATTCGACTTCTGGTGTTTCATCTTCATTAATTTGAATTGTGCGAGCTTGATAGTCCGGAAGCGAAATGTCTAATATCTTGGAAAGAAGCAGTGCATTCAATGCGGCACCCACAATAAAATGGCCACGAACAGCGCACCACAGCCTTTCCTTGTAACATAGCACTGACAGTTTTATTTATTTATTTATTATTTAATTGATGGG
>NW_004797973.1:255842-257964 GCF_000002075.1 Aplysia californica
CAGAGAGAGAGAGAGAGAGAGAGAGAGAGAGAGAGAGAGAGAGAGAGAGAGAGTGAGTGAGACAGACAGACAGACAGACAGACAGACAGACAGACAGACAGACAGACAGACAGAGAGAAAGAGGGAGAGGGAGAGAGAGAGATTGTGATCAACTGACGGGCTGACAGATAATGACAGGAAGAAAAAATTATGTGTGTGATACGGACTGTTCAATTCTTTAAGAGTTTTATGTTATAATCTAGTTTAAAAATCAAAAAGATGTGTAAAATAAGAAGAAAACTTGTCAGAGTAACATAAAATTATCAAACATACCAAATCAAAAAGATAATCTTTCAAGATGCTAAAATATATAATTATAAGAATGGATGAAAATATACTTTTAAACTGAATTTAAGATATATGATTGTATGATTCTAGGCGTGTGCCATAACTAACTTTATGTGTAAGGAACAGCGAACACAAAAGAGGGTCGATGTTTGCTTTATCTAATTGCTAACAGTATGTCTTGGTCTATAAATAATATTAGGAAGAGGCTAGCCGTACTTAAGTACTTATTCTTAATATGATGGCTAGACTGACCATTTAACAAAAAATAGGCCTACTGAATGGTAAATATACATTTTTAGTGTGCAGTACCTAAAGTATTTGTATTTGAGACGAAACCAGGTGCCTAAATGACAGTGCATGTATTTTAAACCTCCTGTTTTCTAATGTTAATAGGGCCTAAGATAAGTACGGCTAGACTAGCAGTCTAGCCGTACTTAAGTACGGGTAGACAGCCAGGCTAGCCGTACTTAAGGACGGCTAGACTGTCAGGCTAGCCGTACTTAATATTGACGGCTGAATTGTAAATGAAATTTTTAGTTTGCAATGCCTAAAGTATTTGTATTTCAGACAAAACAAAAAGGTGCCTTACTGACTTGCATGTATTTGAACCTGAATAATTACTAGATCTAGATCTAATGAGACCTGTGTACTTAACAGGCTTGAGTCGATAGGGCCAAACCTAGATCTAAGTACGGCTAGACTGGCAGTCTAGCCGTACTTAAGTACGGCTAGCCACTTCGATAATATTATTGATCACAATAATTTTGTTTCCTGGTTTTCACAAAGTGGAGCGCACAATGATTTCAAATATTCCACACAAAAAAGAGATAACAGCACCCTTGGAGGTGTGATCGCATGCATGAGCGTGGATAACCTTTGAAGGGTTTTTTTTTCCAGTAAAGTATGATATGGAGAGCAGCGTTTTTAGTCCCTTATTACACTCCAGAGGGGGATAATTTATCTTAGTGATGACTCTTGTGTGTAGTAAAATTTGTTGTTGCTTTGTTTGGTTTATTTTTTAACAGCAGAATCTTAAGTGAACCGGAATTATTGATTGTGGGATCTTAGGTGAAGACTACAACAATAGAATTAAACCGAGTATAGTTCTATCTAACAAGATTCAAACTCTTATCCACCCCACCCTACCTTCTCCCCTCATCTGATAATGGTTTGGTGTTTCTTTAACATAGAATATATTCATCATTATTGTTGTTGAATATTGATTTCATGTTCTAATGGAGCCTCTAGATATCTACATTTAGACTACAGTAGCATCTAATTTGCACACACAAAGGAAAGCAATATCTTTAATTAAAATGTATAATATGTATATACATACACACACATAATAATTATATAATATATATACTCATAATAATTATATATATTTATGAATAAGAATACTTTTTAAAAATTGAGTATCTCAGTCTTTCCTGCTGGGGTGTTGTATCCCTTTCAGCCTGGGTTGGCCTTGGCATGCAACGGCCGGAGCCAGGCCTCTTAAGGAAGTAAGAGACTAGAATAGTGCTGATGGTGGGATCGAAACCCCGTCCATACATATTGATATAAAAGGGAAACGAACTTAACTTAGAAAGACTGCGGGAGCAATTGCAGGGCTCGATATCGGGTTTCTGGCAGTTACAGATATCAAAAGCTGTGGGGATGGGAAATTTTTACGAAATGTGAAGTGTGCTTGAGATCCCTAAATACACACCTTAAAAAACTGTTGCTTGGCTAGTGAGACTGAGATTAATTCGCAAATCGGATGAGAGCTGATAAACGGTTCGGGGGGACC
>NW_004797973.1:258064-260041 GCF_000002075.1 Aplysia californica
TCGGTCCACTGCAGCATCATATCGGTTCTTACACTTAAATACAACACAGGTGCAAGGCATTTTTACTACTTGACTTGCCTAATCTGAAGGACCTCGGAATAAAACCTTCTTTCTTATCTAGATTTCAGTGCCTTAATCGGGCAATCGCGCAGCGCAGGTAGCCCACGGTTCCGCCGCGAGAGAGGGCTCCTATCAGGCGTGCGGTGCCGCCCACAGGGCATCCTCCATTACTTTTGACTTTTAATCTCCTTGGGATAGGTACAGAAACTGTTCCCAGTGACAACGGAACTCTTTTGCATTAAAAAAATAGCCTTTTAATTTTTTCACTTCGAACTTCGAAACAAAATTAATTAGTCTAGAAGATCTACATGTATGTATTGCCATGCAGATGGAAGAGGGTGCAAAGTTCTCCTCCTTCAAAGAGTTTGAAGAGAAATTTGCAGCTCTTTTCAAAAGATCAAGATTCTAGGCCTTGATTCAGCTCTAACGTGTGAAACTGTAGACTGTCTTCTCACTTCAGTTCAGTACTTTTGTTCTCTTCTCTTATTTGGCCTCTAGACTTGACTGTAGCCTAGATCTAGATTTTCTACATCTAGATCTAGAAGAAAGAAGAATCGGGAAGGTTTTCCACCTGTCCTGTATCGTGGTCTCCAAAATCCGCATTATTAGATTTAGATCTAATCTAGATCTAGATCTAGACTAGATCTAAGATCTAACATGTACATCAATGATCTAAATCTAGATTCTAGATCTAAATTACGATTGAATAACAAGCAAGCATAGAATGATAGAATGATCATTCCTTTCTTTTAAAAAAATTATTCCACTCACACCATAATCTACTTTAGTTTAGTTAGATCTAGAATCTAGATCTAGATTAGATCTAGTTTAGTATTTAGTAACCCATCATCATCATGCCCATAGATCAATGTGGGACCAATAGATCGAAGGCCTGTAGATCTACGTCTGTTCTCAGTGTCACTGGGATTAGTTTCTTGGCCTAAGCTCCCAGTGTCACTGGGAATAGTAACACTGGGAACAATAATTATTCTGTCTGACCTAAGCCTATTGTCAGTGGTTTCTGGGCCTATACATATATATTATTATCTAGATCTAGTTTCTGGGCCTAGGAATAGTGCTTTCCTTCATAGAAACTCCCTTTTGTTCTTTAACCATAGCCATACTTTAAGGCACACGTCTGTGTGTTTTTGTTGATTTTTAAAATGTGGATCTAATCCTCCCTCCCCTAGAATCTAGATCTAGATCTAGATCTAGATCTAGATCTAGATCTAGATCTACATGTGGTTACACAGCAATTTTTTCAAATCTAGCTTATAAATCTCAATTACACATATAAAGTCACAAGAGGACAAACCTGGCTTTAAACTTATGCGGAAAGGCGTCAATAAGTTATTAGCGTTAAGTGTGTCACATGAGGAAGGGTCACAAGGCACAGCGGCAGCGTAGCGGCCAGCGGCACAAGGTGTTGGTTTATTTCCTGTTTCCAGGAAAAATGCATTTCCGTGGAATGCCCGCCCGGATGTAAACAAGCAAAACCGTCTTCTCAGTTTATAATGGAAACCCTCATGGGTTAAAACAGAAATTGGTCGGTAGAATTTAAAAAACCAAATCTCAAGAAAGCCACACCATAAACGGGTAGGCCTACAATTTATGGTGGGTGTTGAGAACACCCTTTTCTACCACTTCACGTCGTAATTATTTCTGTGGCAATTAGTGACGGGGTTTTTTGTGTGTGTTTTTTTTGTAAGCGTTTTACGGCGCTCGCAACTGCATAAGGTCATATATGAGCGCGCGGGACACACTAAACTTTTTCAGTTGGTAGGAAATTTTGAATTTTGCCCGGGTGGCGGCCGAAGCCTACTCTTATCGATTTTAGTCCACCAAGGGATCTTTAACGTGCACAACTTGCTCACGGGACCTCCGAGATTTTTTGCCCTTGTCCGAGAAGGCTAGGTG
>NW_004797973.1:261042-261464 GCF_000002075.1 Aplysia californica
AGTGACTCCATTACGTTTTGTCATTAATTGTGCTTTGACCCCTGGCGTTGTGGGCGAGCCGTCATAATCTAATCATTTGTCGTTGTTGTAAGGTAGTCCCTCCAACCGATCATGTTGCGTAGGCCCCTCCCACTGTTGATCAATAGGTACCAATTTCCAGCTGCTGGTGAGGGAAGCGTGTGATCCCTCACAACCCATAAGCCCCGCCCAGAACTCATACACAAATCGTAAGTGAGATAAGTGGTCACTGTTTACCCAGTCTGTAACAAAGTAACAATGGACGTCAACATGGACATGTGACAGAAGCGTCTCTCGTTCTCCGAGTGGTGGCGACCCATATGTTTGTTTTACCATAGCACTCGGTCCTCCTTGTCTGACACATTTCGTTTTATTGTCACCCTTGCACAAAATCAGCAACAAAA
>NW_004797973.1:272957-273408 GCF_000002075.1 Aplysia californica
CGAAGCTAAAGATCGACGTCCAGACATGATGACTCATTGATGTCAACTCAAAACACACAATAAGATTTACAAAAGAATACGTGTAGGCCTACAGTGAAGATGAAAGTGCAGTGAAATTCAAAAGCAAGCGTTCAATGTTCAAGACAAAAGACAGAGAAAAGGGAAGTGAATGATTTAATTTGGGATGGGCGGGGGTGGGGTAACAACATTCAAAGTGGCAGTAGCCTTTGTGCAGCGTGGTTTCGTACTGGGCTACACGGTAGACACGACAAGTAGGCCTAGGCCTAGCCTAGTTTAGCATTCACTCATAGCGGGGAAGAGGAAAAGGAAGGTGGGGTGGGGGGTTGCGTGAAACAATTGATATAGGCTAGTGACTAGAGGTGTGCGAGTAACGAGTCCAGGCTCGAGTACTCGAGTAATACATGCGGCGAGTCCAGACTCGAGTCACAAG
>NW_004797973.1:273895-276115 GCF_000002075.1 Aplysia californica
GCTTCAGCTTTTTCGCTCAGCGTTGCTTTGCAAGATATCCTTCCCTCCAGCGTTTCTCACCGCTGTCCTCTCGCGTCTCGCTCTCTACGCGGTCTTTAAACTTATACACTGAAAAGATAAGATTATCTCTGTTATTCTTATTCTCTGCGGTAGGAAACACGCACCCGTCCTCCCGGCAACACACTACAATATTTTCTACGCTCTTACATATATCAGAGAGAGAGAGAGAGATAGATAGAGAGAGAGAGAGAGAGAGAGAGAGAGAGAGAGAGAGAGGAGTAGCCTAGATATAGCGAGAACTTCTGGGCAAAACAAAATGCCGATTAGGGTAGTTCGGCTCTATTCTAAAAGTGAAACAGCCGTAGCATCATTGTAGACCACCAAATTAGTTTTACTTTTGTGTTATAATATCATTTTTTTAAAAAGGGGTTTGTCTATTTAATCATCCTCACCGATAGGAAGTATTCAGAAATTAGGAACACCCGGTTTTGTTTCACAGCGGGTGAGAATAGCCAACACTGGCTAGTCTCACCCGGGGTGAGAGGTCGATCACATTTTTATTCTCACCTGGGGTGAGAATAGCCACTTCCTAAGATAAAATAAAATAAATACGGTATAAACAGCATATGTCTAGAATTGCCATAAGCCAACTCAAGCTCCCTCCTAGGAAGGCACTCTATTTTCTGTCCGATATTCAACAAAACCTTTTTTGAAACCCACTAAAATTCCCTTTCAGGATACTATTAATCGAGTAATAACTCGAGTCTTAAGAGCCGTGGGACTCGAGTAATTACTCGAGTAATTACTCGAGTCCAGAGCAGATACTCGAGTCTGGACTCGAATCTTAATATGCTGGACTCGCACACCTCTACTAGTGACTGACTGGCAGTTTCTTGCCCCTACTTCACTAGGCCTACGAAAGTTCGCCCAGGGAAAGGCCCGTCTGAGGTTTGAAACCTTTGAACTTGAGTGTAATGTACCGCACCTATTATTGGGACGTGACATTTTTGTTGCATTGAGTCCCGAGCAGTTGTGAATTGCTACAACATCGGTGGGGCAGGATGACCTAATAGGCCTACTGTTTTCTCTTTCTCTTTTTTCTAATACGAAGCAACAGAGCACAGGCACATGCAACCTCGATTCATCCACCTTGAAGGCGGGCACCCCGTCCGTAGTGCAAAGGAGCGAATTGTCCCCCTTGGCGTCGTTACTTTTAGTCGTGGAAGAAAATTTCGGTGTTTTTAATGACATTTTATTATTATTTTCCCAAAATTTGCCGGAAATTGGCTAAAATTCGCGAATTCCCGAAAATGATAAAAGTTGCGCAAAATTTGCGCTGAGGGCAAAAGTTACGCGCGCAACTTGCGGGTTGCGGGCGCGAATTTCTCTGAGGACAGCTATTTGTGAATTTGACTGCGATGAGGTTAAGAAGGGAAGCAGCGTGATTATTTGATTATATATATAGAAGCTTCGCCTCTGATTAGTCATTTCTTTTGCTTCTACTTATGTCGTGTTTTCTGTTTCCCTACAGGTAGTCAGGAGAGTGACGGCATTCGCCAGAGGATTAAAAATATTGTAAACAAGAATGGAACTTCCACTGGGACTGACTCACAATACATACATCATGTAGTCAGCTGTGACAAGTACTGGAATGATGTGTATTGTTTAGAGTAAACTCAATAATATGATTTTTGTCACAACGTTGTGAAATCAGGCGCTCGTCAATTTTTGGGCATATTTTGGGTTATTGGTATCAACTTCAAAAAGCCTGTTCGTTTGCTTTTCTTTTTGTGAACCCCCCCCCCCCCCCCCCCCCTCTAGGTTGGAAAAAGGGAGAAATATTTGCAATTGAAGGAGGGCAGGGTCACCTGGGTTCAGAAGGAAAAATAGCAAGAAAAAGGCCCCCAAAGTTGAGGAATTTAGCTTGAGAGTCTTTGAAAATGAAAAATTACATTTTTTGGGTGGCTGTAAGCAAAGTTTTTTAGTAAAAACCCCTCAAAATGGGTTTTTAAAAGGACATTGCGGTTTCCTTTTTTTTTTTTCCCCCCGGGGGGGCAAATGGGAGGCAAAAGACGTCTGGGTTCTGTTGGAGGTGCTCCCAACCTTTTCCCCATTTGCCCTTATTTGGGTCCAAAGCAGAGTTGAACAGGGAGCTCCATGACGAAAGGTTAAACAAACAGCAGAATCTGGTAAGTGAACCGGGAAAAATAAATGGGGGGG
>NW_004797973.1:276215-277239 GCF_000002075.1 Aplysia californica
CCCCCCATCTAGGTTGAATAGAGGTAGACATATTTGCAATTGAAGGAGGTCAGGTTCACCTGGTTTCAGAGGTAAAATTAGCAAGAAAATGGCCGCCAAAGTTGAGTAATTTAGCTTGAGAGTCTTGGAAACTGAAAATTTACATTTTTTGTGTGCCTGTAAGCAATGTTTTTCAGTAAAATCCACTCAAAATGTGTTTTTAAATGGACATTGCGTTTGCCTTTTTTGTTTTTCGCCTCGGGTGTGCAAATGGATGGCAAAGCACGTCTGGCTTCTGTTGAGTGTGCTCACAACCTTTCCCCCATTGCCCTTCATTTGGTTCCAAAGCAGAGTTGAACAGTGAGCTCCATGACGAATGTTTAAACAAACAGCAGAATCTGAAGTGAACCGGAAATATAAATGGTGGGATCTTAGGTGAAAACTACAACAATAGATTCAGATCTAAACCGAGTATAGTTCTATCAAACATGACTCAAACTCTTATCCACCCATCCTACCGCCTCCCCTCATCTGATATGGTTTGGTGTTTCTTTAACATAGAAGATATACATGTACATCTAATTCATCTTTATTGTTGTTGGGTATTGATTTGATATTTTGATGGAGCCTCTCGATCGAAATCTACATTTACTATGATTTAGTTTAGGCAACAGCAGTCTTATAGTAATTAGGAGATGAATGGGCTTAAAAACATAAAACAAGTCTGACCATAGTTCCGCTGTGAGAGAGGGCTCCTATCAGGCGTGCGGTGCCGCCCACAGAGCATCCTCCATTACTGTAAACTCCTTGGTGGAGACTGTCTGTGACTCGTTTACATCTCAACCGGCGTGGACTACAGTACAATCCACTTATCACATCGACATCTGATTTATCGACCTTTTGACATTATATCGACATGTTTTCCAATTACGAATTTTTTCCTTCAGTAAGATAGATAAAATAAGATAAGATAAGATACATCTTTATTGTCCAGATCCTGGCACATTGGTTTGGTGTTTCACTACGTGTACACACACACACACAC
>NW_004797973.1:278272-333454 GCF_000002075.1 Aplysia californica
CGAAAGCAGGCGACAGTACATTGCTAGAGAGCAGGAAATGAGGTGAAAGGAGACAAATTTAGAGAATAAAATTTTTCGGTCGCTACCCCGGGACCTTTTGAATGAGAGGCCAACACCTTAACCTCTTGGCCACGAGAGCCCCCTTAAGTTATTGAGTTTCGGATACAAAATGTACAGTCAACCGCTTGAGTGTCTGTTAACCTTGCGTAAATTTGGGGCTAAATCCCAAGAAAAAGATGAATTCATTTAAGAAGAGACGTCCTGAGTGGGTGGTTGGCGGGTGCTCTGGTGTGGTTTGCTCCTTCTTTCCTCTTAAACATCTATCGTCCTTATCTCTCCTCCTTTGTTGTTACTCTCTTGTAACACCTCTAATCTTCGGCACTTATATGACCTTATTGTGTTTCAAGTGCCGTAAAACTTTGTACTAAACTAAACTAAGAGACGTCCTGAGCTAGTGGTGTACACACCTCCAATTACTTAGTTCACTCATTATCCCTTGTTTTGGTGACAACTTCAGAATTATACTCACTGAAATTGAGCTAACATCTTGTTACACGTACCAGGTACTTTGTCATTTTGTAGCTGTCATCTTCAATTTTCAATGGCGAGTAGTACCATGGACAAAGTCAACCTTGCTCAAAGTCAACACTTTTTTTCGATCCTCAATTCCACTGTACGTTGTAATTTGTTTTATTTGTAACCAAGGCACTTTTGAAGTTGACAGGAGTCTCAATTTTTTTCGTATTAGTAAAATAAGTAAGGAAGAGTGTACCGGTATGCAAATGCAAGAAACGTGTTTTTTTGTTTTTTTATAAAGTCCCCAAAAAGGTGTAAGATTATATTTGTACAGCCCCTTAGCAAGTTTTTAAGGAGAGTCCATGTTTCTTCAACGTTCTTTGAACTGGTGTCTTGGTTTTCTAGTCTCTTTGTTCGAGATCTCGTCCTCAACGCTCTGCACCTTGCCCTCCTCTTCATTGAGTTTTCCTCAATTTATTTTCTCTGAATGTTTCTTCTTCTGTTTTCGCGTGGGTTTTTTTTTTCTTTACTCATCATCATCACTGGTCGGTGGTGATCTGTATTAAAATAATGGTGATGTTTGGGATTGGTCTTGCATCAGTTGTTTTTGTTCTGTGGGCGATTCGTCTCAGTATGAAGTCTGTAACTGTGACTGTGAGGAAATTTCTAGGTTGCTCCATTTGTACCACGACTGGGTTTGACTTGGCCTGTGCTGGTAAAAGTAAAAATAAAAAATATTTGTGATGTTTCATTCATACTCTGCACAGAGAGCTAAGTAATAGTTGTTCCCCATTATAGTTACAATTTGAACTGTTGTCACCGTGTGGTCCAAGGTAGTTCTCCCATGGTGTCCTTCTTGGGCCTGTACGTGTCCATTGATGTCTCCGATTATCATGATTAGTTCCTCCTCATCAGGTACGCTGTCTATGGTGTCCGCCAACTTCTGAAAAAATTCTTCTTTATCTTCCTCAAGGGGCGTAAACTTGGATGATCAGTTTCACTTTTTTGCGCTTTCACTTTCTGTACATGTATTCTGACTTTCAAGATCCTTTCGGAACTCTTTCTGCTGTGTCAGGTTGTATTGTAATGAATCCCACACCATGAATAGCTATCTCTCTCATATATATATATATATTACTCCACTCCATATTACATTTGTATAAGTATGTGTTCACACATCGGTGACACATCTGTGTTAGTATAAGTAGATCTATGTGTGTGTGAACTGTAACAAGATGATCTCAGCATCATGTGTTCAAACTCGAACCAAGACTCTAATCAGCTATCATGTGCAGAGCAAAACAGGACAATGATCCTGTGCTTGGGAAATCAACGAAACGATTAACGAACAATGTTACAACTAAGAGTACTTTAAAAAAAAACAACTTATAGTAGAGGGTTTTTAGGCGCTCGCAACTGCATAAGGTCATATGAGTTCCAAGGGGTGAGTGTCAACAGAGAAATCTTTACAGGGAATCAGACTTCCTCTGCTCACCTCTCTAGCTTCAACAGCACAAAGTCTGCTTCAACTATCTATCAAGGCACCCCGGAAATAGCAGGACACAAGAGTGTGACAAACATACAAAAGAAGTAGAGGAAAATGACAATAGTAAGGATAAGGAAAGAAAAAGAAGCAGTTCCCTGTTGTAGATCAGGCACAGTTATGAGCGTGACATGAATCAGCCCATTTACAATTCTACTGTGCTAGAACGAGAAATGTCCCTCCTTTGGGAATGGCCTAAAGACACTTCAGTTAGTGGCACTGCCTCGGGGGGACAGAATAAGACTGAATCGTTAATAATTAAACATGTGTAATAATATAATAAGCCAACACATTTCAGACATTTGCATACATCACACTTTATTTTTTTATTTCACACTCAAGAGTTTCGAGAAGCACTCATGTGAGAGAGTTTAGAGAGGCACTCACTGGTGCTGTTGAAGCTAGAGAGGAAGCATATTATTTATTTGTGAGGCAGCGTGGTGGAATCAGGCTCTCGTCAATTTCTGGTCATATTGAGTTATTTGCATCATCTTAAAGCTTGTTCACTTGTCTTTATTTGGGTGAAAAAAATATCCATTTATCTTGAATACAGGTCGAGATATTTGCAAATGAAGGAGGTGGGGTCACCTGTTTTCAGAGGTGAAATTAGTGAGAAAACGGCAGTCAAAGATTAGTTATTTCCTTAGCTTAAGAGTCCGAGGTAACTGAAATTTTACATTTTTCGTGCTTTTAATCAACGTGTTTCAGAAAAATCCACTCACGCATTTCTTTAATGGGCATGAAAGGTGTTGAACCAAAAAAAAAAAAAAAAAAGATAAAAATTCACAAACCTGCAGAAAAATGCAAGTTTGTGAACTTTGATTATTTTGACGAGAGCCTGATTCCACCACGCTGCCTCACATTTCTGTTTTTGTGTTCTAGTTATTCGTCAGTAATATAACTATGTTCCAATAGTAATTGTGAGTGTATCTTAGAAGAGCAGATCATCAGTTTTAAATTGTCGAAAACTTAAGGGAGAGATGTTAAGTTTACTTAGTTATTGTGAAGTTACTCGAGTTGACGTAAGGACAGAACTACGTCCTAACTGTTGAACAACTTCCTGTCCTGTGAGTAAACATTAAACACGAGCTATCTGTTCAAACTCACACTTCAGACTCTTCATTTATTAAATTAAATTGTATGAACATCTCACAAAACAGGTAATACACTATTGGACACTATCATACGCACATTTATCTGCTAATCAGTCAGGTGGCGTCAATATCATCTTAGAAAAGGGCCACGGACCAAAAAAAAAAAAAAAAAAAAAAGGTCTACTTATTATTCTGTCCCCGTGGTTTTATGCAAAACAAAATTCTGAAATTATGCAAACTGAGCCCAAAAAAGTGAAATTATGCGATTCTGTTAATTTTAACAAAGAATGATAAAGGAAAATAATCAAAAATTAAGCACAAAATGACAAAATTTTGCTAAATTTTGCAGAGTGCATAAAACCAAGGGGACAGATTAATGAGCTGTCATGACTTCTAAAACTACCCTTCATTTATTATTGTGGAGGAAAAATGGATAAAAAGTACTCACAACTTTCAGAATCACAACTTCCACTCTCACACACAACAATACTCTCGACATGTGCACATTCTCAGATCAAACCAATTTTCTGTACAGGTACATAATATTAACAACTAATACACATGACGGCTTCTTACTTTATGATAATTAAGAAAGAAAAACAAAGGTCTGATCAGTCTTCAATAATATCAACATAATAGAGACTCACAAAACTTGTTGAGGAAAGAACATGTATGATGTATGTATTTCATTGAAGAAGAAATAAAATAAGATGTAGGCCAACAGTATAACACGGATAGTTCGAATTCGTTGGGACCGGTCTCGGTAGTTCGAAGGATATCTTACAAAGATAACTTTAAGTCAAAGAAGAAAAAAAAAGGGACCGCAAGCACAGTTCGACGGATGCCTGATTTCGAGTTCGAGTCTTCTGTGTTGGACCTATCCCTGTTATACTGTACAAAAACATAAGCATTCTGCAAACCTATTACAAATCAACACCCCCTTCCTTGAAGTTCAAGGACGAGCAAGCATTTGAGTCACAACGGGGTGGAATCAGGCGCTCATCCATTTTTGGACATGTGGAGTTATTATTAGATCTAGTATCATTTTAATGCTTGTTCATTAGTCTTGCGCTCGGTAAAAAAATACTCATACTCATATCATTATGTTTAGAATTATTCGACATATTGCGATTGAAGGAGGTGGGGGTCGCCTGGTTTCAGAGGTAAAATTAGTGAGAAAATGTGAGGCAGCGTGGTGGAATCAGGCTCTCGTCAATTTTTGGGCAGGTAGAGTTTTTGGTATCATCTTAAAGCTTGTTTGTTTGTCATTATATTGGTGAAAAAAAATATCAATTTATCTTAAATACAAGTCGAGATATTTGCGAAAGAAGGAGGGGGAGGTCACCTATTTTCAGAGGTAAAATTAGTGAGGAAATCGCCGCCAAAGATTATTTATTTTCTTAGCTTTAAGAGTCCGTGGTAACTGAAAATTTTCATTTTTAGTGCCTTTATTCAACGTTTTTCAGAAAATTTTCCGCAGAGATCAGTTATTTAATAGGCATGAAAGGTGAAAAAAAACAAAAATTTGATAAAAATCTGTAAATAAACCTGCGGAAAAATGCAGGTTTCTTCACTCTGAGTATTTTGACGAGAGCCTGATTCCACCACGCTGTCTCACAAATGGCCGTCAATGTTTGCCAACCTCCAAAGCAGAGCTTGAGAGCCATTACAAACTGCAGATTTACATTTTTGTGCCTTAAATCAACATTTGTCAGTAAAATCCACACAGAAATGTGTTTTTAAGTGGACCTTAAACTAAAAGGTGTTTCGTCCAAAAAAAACCAAAAGTCTAAAACTTTCCTAAAGGACAGGAAAAGCGGGTTTCTTTGATTTCATTATTTGGACAACCGCCTGATTTTACCACGATGCTGGATTTCATTATTTGGACAAGCGCCTGATTTCACCACGATGCTTGATTTCATTATTTGGACAAGCGCCTGATTTCACCACGATGCCTCACATTTGTTTTAGAGAGAATTCCTTTCCCTTCAAATGGACGTTGTCACGTACGTAGAGCAGGATGAGACCAGAAACAGATGGCAAGACAACAATCAGCTCCGGGAAAATAGCTTCTCACGACGGATTTCCTGCCTTTTTAAATTTCTCCTTCCAGTACTTCTACTACTACTATTATTATTATGCTAAAATGAAATCTTCTAGCAAACATCTTCTCGATTACAGGGTGACTGCCAACCCGGCTTCTCAATTTTCCAAGGGGACTCATCCATTTTCCAGGGGCATGTTGCATAACAATGACATCGTGTTCTATATATATTATAATTATATATTTAAACACACACACACATTTATAATATATATCAATAATATACATTGTGTGTCAACAACATGCCAGTGTGGTGTTGGGGTCTTGTGTGACTTTGGTATATCAGTCTGTTCTTACTTTTTCATATTTTCCCCTCATCATATTCGCTTTTATATAAAAATTATATCAAAATGAATCCTGTTTTGAGCCTGAGAAAGGTCCTAAAACCAGAATATCGACTGTCAGGTACCAGTCTGGGAGTCAAGATTGATCAAATAAACGTGAAAAACAACAAATACTGCTCAAACTCAAAGTAGAGTAATAACTTGAATGGCTCAAGTAGACCTAGTCAGTGTGAGAGGTGTAAGAACTCTGGGAGGGCAAGATGCAGTGACACTGTGAAAATCTGCTAATCTTGAACAAAAAGCTAAAATTATAAAAATAATCTACTATCACCCACCCAACGAAACGCAAACCCTTTAGTTAAAAATCACGCCTTACCGGCTCTTATAGGTATGAGTAGTATGACGGATCTCGATTCACAAGGCCAGCACCAACGTCACGCGCGCTCCGCAGAGAGCTCTTGTAAGTACAGTCAAACCTGCCCTGACGGCCACCTCTATAAGACGGCCACTTTCCATTCCCCCCCTTGCGTTTTTTCTATATAATTTAACTGAGTAAAAAGGGCACCTGTCCAACCATATTTTAACACACAACCCCTATCACACCAAGCAATAACACCTGTCTTAGACGGCCACCTAAGCGACTCCATTACGTTTTGTCATAAATTATGCATTGGCCCCTGGCGTTGTGGGCGAGCTGTCATAATTCAATCACCTGTCGTTGTTGTTAGGTAGTCCCTCCAACCGATCATGTTGCGTAGGCCCCTCCCACTGTTGACCAATAGCTACCAATTTTCAGCTGCTGGTGAGGTAAGTGTGTGATCCTTCATAACTCATAAGCCCCGCCCAGAACTTATACACAAATCGTAAGTGAGATGAGTGGTCACTGTCTGTAACAAAGCAACAATGGATGTCCACATGAATTTGTGACAGAAGCGTCGCGTGTGCTCCTAGAGGTGGCGACCCATGTGTTTGTTTTAACATGGCACTTGGTCTTCCTCGTCTAACACATTTCGCTTTATTGCCACCCTTGTGCAAAATCAGCAACAAAATACAAACCGACAACAACAATGTGGCTACTTTCGATTGGGACCTCAGATGAGAATGGTTTGTTTTCTTCATCTTGATCAGTCCTGCCTAAGACGGCCACCTGTCTTATACGGCCACTTTTCTCCTTGACAATGGGTGGTCGTCTTACACAGGTTTGACTGTAATCAAAATTCAAAACGCTTAAGTTTGCTTCCAAGTTCACTTTTTGTCCTCTGGTGTTGCCTACAACCACCCCCCCTCCCCCGAGTGTATCTTATGAAAAATATAAGAAAAAATCAATAACCCCCCAGCCCTATAATTCACAGCGCTCAGACTCGAACTTCGAGTGAAAGGTTGACTGAACGGTCACGAAGGCGAGCCCAACAAGACACTTGTTTAACTTTCTTTTCTTTTTTTCACAAGTGACAGCACAGGACAAACTAATATTGATTTATTTTCATGGTGACACAGTATTTGTAATGCACAATCTGCAGGTTACGAATGTTGCGTTATCAATATCAGACTATTACTATGACCAGCAAATTTCTGGGTGGTAACCAAAGCAGGTCTTGATTCTCCGGATCGAGCCTCATTATCACACACATAGCCTTCACTTCCGCTTGCCGCCATGGCTGCCTGTTCGCGCGAAACATACTGAACTCTCTGATCGGGAAGAAGCGAATTAATAATATCATAATCGTGACCGGCAAAAATGAACTGCAGGACATTATCGGAATTGGTTTTATGTATTTTCCCGGGTCTTTCCCAGGGCAATTTACAGATTACCTCAAATTCCTGGGGCATTCCCGGGTCTCGGCAATTTTTTTCAAATTCCCGGGGCCCAGTCACCCTGATTGCATCACGCTTAAAGTCTGGTATAGATATCTATCATTTTTACTGGACTGTCCTGCTCAGTTCAATTGGCCCAAATAGCTTCTCATGTCCTGTTACTGTTGAATCTGTTGATGGAATTGGCCCCGTTTCATTTCTGTAAATCCATTGTTTGAGTTTTGTGTGTTGTATTTTTTAGTCTGAACCAGTAAACACGGTTTTCTGTATTTTGTACGGTACCCCAAAATGACTCTATACACTATGCCACCAATGCGCCCCCTTTAAGCTTCACATGATAATGATTACAACAATACTGACCAAGAGACTTTTGCACCGTTCTGTTTTAAGAGAAACAAAACCTGGGCTGGCAAAACACCACCAGGCCCTAGACCAGACATGGCTAACACTAAGACAGCATTCTCACTCCATGGATCTGCAGCATGTGAGACTCCAAGCCCGGCTGTTCCGTGAACCTACGCCGACACATCTTGCAGCTGAACGGCCTACCACGTGTCCCAGACTGCATCAAACGCTGGCTCACACCCACAAGATCTTTATGCTCAACACTCCTCTCGGCAATCAAGTCATCATCACTGTCACTTTTTCTCTCTTCTTCAACTCTTGTTTTCTTCATTTTATTCTTTCCTCTCCATCTGCTGACCGGTGTGCTAGGCTCTACTTCAGCCTCTTCAACCCCAGCTCGTTCTTTCCCCATTTGTGCAGCATTTTCTTTACTTTCACTACTAAACTCCTGCGTGAGGTTGGACGAAGACTGTGTATCTCGACCTTGCTCTTTGTGAGTGAGAGAGTGTGCTCGGAGAGATGCGACTTGAGAGAAGTCCTTGTCGCAAGTCTCACACTTGTACAGCCTCAGGTGGCTGTTGGCGTGGATTTTGAGACCACGGGGCGTGCCGAACGTCTTGGAGCACTCCGGGCACGTGAAGCGGCCCTTCTTTTCCTTGAGCACCACCAACGTTCGCTGCACCACTTCTTTCCTGCTCTCTGCAGCGGAGGCGGAGTCATTCAAAACACCGTCAGCCCCCGCAGGGTGGTGGGCAGACACTTCACTCACTTCGGACGCTTGGTCTTGCGACGATTGATCTTGAACCTCGCTCACTTGGGACACCTGGTTCGGCGCTGATTCAGTTACAGTCTCACCCTCTGCACACACTTCTGCATCATTCTCAGCCGTGGCAGGGCCGGCCGTCACCGAGTCTATTGTCTTTTTCACTGCTGTCCTGATCCGCTGCACCTTTTCCTGCCTCAGCCCTAAAGAGGCAGACGTGCGACTCTGCTGCGGCGTGATCCCACTCCCTTTGATGACCCCAAGCACGCCGAGACAGGATCGCTGGTGCACTTTGGTCAGGTGCTTGTCCTCAAACACTTTGCCGCAGTGTCTGCAGGCGGTGGGCCGCGCAAATGTGTTCATGTGTCGGATCAGAGCTTCGTACACCATGAAAGGTTTGTCACATGGCTGGCAGATATAGCGCTCTTTCCCAGTCTCAATACTGACAGTTGTGATCACCGTCGGCTGGTAAGGTGTGGGGTCAGGCTGTTGACCATCCTCAGCATTCTCCTCTGCATCACCTTCCTCTCCTGCATCCTCCAAGCGAGCAGGCGTCACGCTATCGTTGTTTTCAGAAGTTTCGTTTTCCTCTTTCATCAAATGTTTGCACTGCTTTTTGAAATGGCTCATGAGCAGATAACGGCGGGAGAAACCTTTGCCACAAACCTGACAGACGTACGGCTTCTTGTGGTTCAGGCTGTGTTTCTTCAGGGCATGCTCACTGCTGAACTTTTTCGGGCACTCGGTACACTCAAACGGACGAACGTCTTTGTGCATGCGCACGTGGTACCTCATGAGGCTTTTCTGGAAGGAGTGCATGGTCTTGCCACAAATGTTGCACAGGATCATCTTCTGCTGCTCTAGGACAGTTATGTCCTGCATGTCATCCCCTTCCCCATCCTCGTGCTTCTTCTTGAAGTGTTTGCGCATGAGGTATCTCCTGATGAAGCCTTTGTTGCACACCGGACAGGTGTAAGGCCTCGTGTGGTTCTGCAGGTGCTTCTTCAGCATGTGTCTGGCATAAAAACTTTTACTGCACTGCGGACACTTGAACGGCCGCACGTTTAAGTGCATCAGAATGTGGGTTTTCATGAAACTCCGGAAGCGGAATTCTAACCCACAGATAAGACAGCTGAACCCGACTGAGTTTTCCAGCGGTCTGTAATGGTCTTCAACATTTTCTGACAACCCTGCAGAATTCTCCAGCAACGAAGGAGGCTCGGCTGTTTCCGAAGAAGGAATCGTCGGAGTCAGGTCTCCCTCGGTTTTCAGCCCACCTGCCTTGACACGATCGTCAAATGCGTGCACTCGTAGATGCCTGATCACATTGGTCTTGCTTTTGAGAATTTTCCCACACAAATTACACTGGCATCGGAGGTCTTCCAGCACTGTGAAGCGACTGTCGTGATCCATGACGGGGCAGCCTTTCTGCAAGTGTTTCTCCAGATACAGAGGTTTGGAGAAAGCGGCGGTGCACGTGGGGCACTTCACAGGCTTGGTGTGCGTCTTGTAGTGGTGCACCAGGTCAGCCTTGTCGCGGAACGACTTGGAGCAGCGCTCGCAGACAAACGGACGCTTGTTTGTGTGCCGAATCAAATGCCTGGACAACGTTGGCCGAGTGAAAATCATCTTCTTGCAGTGACCACATTTGTAAATAACCGACTTTTTCTTCATGTGCAACTCCTCCGGCCCCTGCTGATCCTTTCCGCTGGGAGCAACCACAAAGTCGGACCCTTCTCCAACCACATCTCCAGCCACAGAGCCAACCGTTCCTTTCTCTGCGGCTTCAAGCATTGTTCCCTCCTCGGTAACATTTTCAGCTTTTTCATCTACTTGTCCATCATTTTCTTTACCCTCTGACTCCTGCTTCACACCATCAACCGCCTCCTTCCCACCGGCGACAGCTTCTGTTCCACTCTGCTCCACCTCCCTCTTCTCGTCTTCTCCGAGCAGCATGGACAAACTAAACTCCTGCACCATCTGGCCGTGCTCGTTGCGCGAACTCTTGACCTTCACCTCGTGGAACGTGTTGCCGAACTGGATGAAGCGCTTCTTGCCGTGGTGCTTCATGTGCATGACCAGCTGCACTTTCCGCAGATACAGCCGGTGGCAGATGGGGCAGCGGTGCTGGCGTTTGTGGATGAGGCTGTGCTTGCGCAGGGAGCTCACGTCATTGAACTGCTTGAAGCACACCAGGCAGCGGTGAGGCTTCTCCCCTGTGTGAACCACCTGGTGCCGCTCCAGCGCATTTTGGTTCGAGAACTCGTTGTGGCACACAGGGCACACCGGCCTCTTCTTCTTCTTCCCTAAAATAGACTTCTCCTCCAGCCCCGACAGTTCGTCTCCTCCCTCCAGGGGACTCGCAAAATTCTCTTGCCCATCTGAGACAAAAATCTGGGGAATGTCTCCTTCAGCTTGAAGCTGCCCAGATAACGCTGGAGGCGCCTCTATCATGACGCTGTACTCTCCCTTGATTCTTCCATCACAAAACAGGGTCTGCTGCACAATGGAATCCAAATCGGCAATATTCGGCTCCACCGAGGTCGGCTTGATGCTGATTATGTCCGTAGGGGCAGTAATCTGATCCTCGACATGCCCCGTGATGATGGAAGGGTCAAGGACTTCCATCTGAACATGAGCTGTCGGCTCCCGTGGTAGCAGAGACAGGGGCGACTGCTTCAGCAGCGAAATTTTGTTTCTGGAGACGCCGCCAATGCCATCAGTCACGAACGGCTGAGACAATGCCGAGCTGTCTTTTTTGCCCTGGGGTCTGTCCAGAACTTGAGGCTTGGGGGGGAGGCTGAGGATGCCGGCTTGCTCCAAGGCTTTCAACGGAGCCAGTTGGGAGTAGTCCAGGGTGGGGTCCTGAAGCTCAAACATCTGGGAGAGAAAAAACAAAAATGTAGTAATAGCCCTTTTGTCGCACACCCAGGAACAGATGCAAGCAAAGACTTCAGTATTAAACAGCATTTCAGAGTCTGTTGGATTGAGGATCCACCCAGGAAAGTCAAAGGTCCTAAGGACAGAAGCACAACGAAAGGAGCAGGTCACAATAGAAGGAAATGCACTAGAAGATGTTGAATCCTTCTGTTAATCTTGTAAGTACAATTGACAGAGAGGAAGGTACAGGTGCTGAAATAGAGCCCTGAATTGGATAAACACAGGCAGCTTTCATATCTTTGAATAGGATTTGGAAAACCAAAACCAGGGATATCTCACTCCGAACAAAACTGAGGATTTTCAATTCAAATGTGAAGTCAGTCCAGTTGTATGGATGTGACACATGGAACGTTTCAGACTTGCATAAAGAGGATCCAGGTTTTCTTGAACATATGTCTAAGAAAGTTACTGAGGATCAGATGGACAGACAGGGTCACCAAAGAGGAAGTGTTAAGGAAAGCAAGAGAGGTCTCAGTCAGAAATGATTTGGGAAGAAGGCGGTGGCGATAGATTGGACGTACTCTCAGGAAGTCAGGCGGGTGCATAACAAAGAAAGTGTTGGATTGTTATCCAGAGGGTAAAAGATCAATGGGAAGACCGCATGGAACCTGGAGAAGAATCACAGAAATTGATGTACAGAAAAGTGGGAAAACATGGAATATCATCAACAGGCTAGCCCAGGACAGAGAAAGGTGGAAAGTGTTTGTTCGTGGCCTATACCCTGGTGCAGGGTGAGAAAGTGTTTGTCCGTGGCCTATACCCTGGTACAGGGTGAGAAAGTGTTTGTTCGTGGCCTATACCCTGGTACAGGGTGAGAAAGTGTTTGTTCGTGGCCTATACCCTGGTACAGGGTGAGAAAGTGTTTGTTCGTGGCCTATACCCTGGTACAGGGTGAGGAAGTGTTTGTTCGTGGCCTATACCCTGGTACAGGGGGAGAAAGGCAATGACGGGTGATGATTTGTATAACGCACATCCCTGCACGATAGTAAGCTCTCTCTCTCTCTCTCTCTCTCTCTCTCTCTCTCTCTCTCTCTCTCTCTCTATATATATATATATATATATATATATATATATATATATATATGCGCTTTACACTAGATCTATATTATTACCCCAGCAGATCATATAATTAGAACATTCCGAAACATTCACAGCTTCCCGGGAAGCATACCAAAACATAAATATATATGTAAGCAATCAGTTTCTAATCTAAGAACTATTGTGGGTCATGCACGTGCAATTTACCATGTCAGGCGTTTTTTCCCCCCCCTTCATCAATTGCTTTTTTTTTTGTCTTGCCATTTACTTTAAATAGAATTTAGTGTATGGTTGGAACACTGTTACAGCCGAGCATGTCTGTCCAAAATCTTGCTATACTCTAAAAGAACTTTTCCACTATACATTTTAAGAGACCGGAAACAAGGATTTATTATAAGCCTGTTATAGCCAAAATCTGTTATAACATGAGAGTTATTGGGACCCACTGTAAGTGTATAAGCAGCAAAGAGCTAAAACGACTGTCCTGTCGGCAGTCAAGCAATAGCGTAAACTCTTTTCTCTCTGGATCACACCTCAGTGACAACTAGCACACACCACGTCCGGTCCAGGTCTAACCTCAATGACAACTAGCACACACCCCGGTCTGGGTCACACCTCAATGACAACTAGCACACACCCCTGTCCGGGTCTAACCTAAATGACAACTGGCACACACACCGGTCCGGGTCACACCTCAATGACAACTAGCACACACCCCGGTCCGGTCCAGGTCACACCTCAATGACAACTACCACACATCTCGGCCCGGATCACACCTCAATGACAACTACCACACATCTCGGCCCGGATCACACCTCAATGACAACTGTCACACATCTCGGTCCGAATCACACCTCAATGACAACTACCACACATCTCGGCCCGGATCACACTTCAATGACAACTACCACACATCTCGGCCCGAATCACACCTCAATGACAACTACCAAACATCTCGGTCCGAATCACACCTCAATGACAACTACCACACATCTCGGCCCGAATCACACCTCAATGACAACTACCACACATCTCGGTCCGAATCACACCTCAATGACAACTACCACACATCTCGGTCCGAATCACACCTCAATGACAACTATCACACATCTCGGCCCGAATCACACCTCAATGACAACTGTCACACATCCTGGTTCACAACTTTTGGCTCACCTGATGTTCGTTGATCTGTAAGATGTCTCGTGTGACGGTGATGCCATTGTCCGTGTGTTCTGCCAGACTGACACCACAGACAACCTGGCTACAGGGATTCTGAGCCTTCTGCTTTTCAATATGCTCTCCCAGATGCTCCTGGAAAAAAACCCCGGAATAATAAATTAAGACATAAAGCTGATATCACAACGTATACTAAATTTAACCAATTGTGCTTTACACACCTGACCTCACTTGCAGTGTTATTGAATGGCAGGAAAACTATTGCACAAGACAGTAAAAAACATTTTTTTTTCATTACCCGGTGCGCATTTCCATCAGCCATTGTTGTGCCATCAAGTGAGCAAAATATTCTAAAAATAATAATGGATTTTACTTCTTTTGTAATTTTTTTCTAAATGTGATCTCCCAAGGTGTCTTGTACATTAAATACCGGAAAAGCAAACGGTAGTCTTTTCTGTGAATTCAAACAATACAATGTTCTCGGAACAAAATCATATCATAACTTTGCATTATAGTATTATAATGCCAATGTCCAAGTCGCTATGTTTTTCCTGTTTGATCATATAAAGCATTAAACCCCCCCCCCCCCCCAAAAAAAAATTTCCAAGTTTATCAAAAGAATTAAGAGACCTTTCTCTACTTTTCCCTTTTTTATCCTGACAATGTTACAGAAAAAAATCCTATCATTTAAGTTTTATCAGATAAATAGACTAGTACTGGAAACTGGCCTTGACAGGCGGTAATTAGTTTTGATTTTCAGCAACTTGACTGACAATGGAAATATTTTAATCAACTCTTTAACTCCGTCAGGCTGCTCCTAACGGCTGCGGTCAGAAAGAAAAAGCATCAGTTCCCTGTTGTAGTTTCGGCACAGTTATGAGCATGACATTGTTGGATCAGCCCATTTACAATTCTACTGTGCATAAGAATGAGAAATGACCCCCCTTTGGAAATAGCCTAAAGATACTTCAGTCAGTGGCACCGTCCCGTGGGGGTTTGGCAATTGCAGTTGCTGAAATCAGGTCTCTTTTATCAGGATTTCATTCATTAGATGAAGACCTATCAAAACAGGTTCACTTGTTTTGATCTTAAAATGACAAATTTAGAAACGTTTTTGTCATTTTTAGATTTAGTACCAAAAAACAGCCCTGGCATAGTGGGTTTACCCCCCCCCCCCCCCTCCGGAAATAAAGAGTCAATTATGCTAAAATGATGCAAACCCTCAGCAATATTTTTATCCTGACAGACAAAATAAGAAAAATCACATCATGTATAATATCCCTGTGCTGTGATAAAGTAAGGAAATCAATGAACCATCTTACCAGCAGCATGGAGCGCAAGAAAAATTCCGTTCCGCATGAGGCACACTTGTACGGATTGACAAGGTGGATGACGATGTCGTTGGGACCCACATCGGGCTGTGCCATCCTGACAGAGATCTCAACTGGCAAAACTCTCAGCCCTCACAGTTCCGCCATAATAAAAGGTAACCTCTTTGGATTTTAATCTGTTTACAATAAATAATAATTAATTGGGTAAAATCTTGTATGAAGAAAGATATTCATATTGGCACTTGAGGGATCCACAAAATCTTTATTCTGTCTCAGTGTTGGAAAATACAGGGAATAAAGAGAACAAAGTGATGTTATGACTCCAACATAAAGTCATAAAGTGCCACCATGCGATGGAATCAGGCATTTGTCAAGTATTGGGCCTTTCGAGTTATTCGTATCATTTGAAAGCCGATTCATTTGCCTTGCTTCCAATGAAAAAAATTAATGTATATCCAACTATCTTGAATAGAAGTCAAGGTCACTGCGATTGAAGGAGGAGAGGTCGCCTGGTTTCAGTTTTGAAATTAGAGAGAAAATGGCTGCGAAAGTTTGGTAACTCCAATAGCTAATAATAGTATTTGAATTTGAAAATTCACAAATCCATAGCAAACATAGATATTAAAAACTTTATCATCAACCCATTAAATAAGATATATAAAGTGGTCAGGCTCAGGTGTGCGTCAACTGGGCACTCTTTGAGAGAAGTCCCGGCTGAACTCCATAGAAATTTATAGACACAAAACGGAAACAAAAAGAGGAAGTCAAGTAAATAGGGCAACTGGTAAATATATAGAAAAGGTACAAACCCATTTTAAACTATTTTTCGGCACTATTTCAATGTTTTTTAGTGTGCTGAGAACAACATTGGCCTTAAAAAAATGTCACAAACCATTATTTTTGTGAATATAATGTGAAGCGTGCTGATAAAATTAGTTGCTTCTCGGATTCAAGCCTTATGGGAAAAAAAATCACGCGTTACAAGAGAAGTTTGTACACTTCATTAGTATGATTCATGAAATAATAAAAGGCATATAAGAAATTAAAGAAATATGGCATTTAATAAAAATTCAGCAAATTTGACCCTGGGTCAATTTCCGTCGAAATCTCTATTTGTGGATAGCGAGAAGTAACTCGCTCATTCTGTCCGGGTCCGCACGCCTCACATAGGCCTACATAGCAGGGGGTAAATCCCTCTTCGCTTGCGCCGGGGGGGGGGGGGGGGGGGGGGGGGGGGGGGCCCCCCCCTTTTTTGGCAACTTCCGTTTTTGTTTCCGATTGTGTACATAAAATGAGAATAATGAAAATTTCTATGGAGTTATGCCGGGACCACTTCCCAACTGTAGAAGTCTAAGAGATAACTCCTTGATTAAGTCTGTGGGTAGCCTAATAAACATTACATTTTGCTGTGGCATGGTTGTGGTACTGGTAAGGTAACAAAATGAAAATGTCACTAGAATCTAGATCTAGATCTAAATTCAGAATTAGAGAGATGACAGCTTGACAAAAGGAAGCAAACAAACACAATAAAGAAGAGATGTAACCCTCAGGCCTGACCCTGTTACTGTCCCTACCCCCCCAACCAACCCCTCAGGCCCAGGCTACCCCTCAGGGTGATTGTTAAGATTCCCGCGTTTAATTCCAATTTGCGTTTGTTAGTAGGGTTGGGGTCAGGGTTCTACTACTGTCTCATAGTGGTCCCTCGTTACGGAAGTCCTCCCAACAACACAATTAGACTAGGCTATAAAACAATATTAAAAACAATCCACACCTGACTGGGGGGAGGGTAGAGGTAGAATCTAGGAACTGTGTGTAAGTGTGTGTGTAGGAGAAAACAGACTAGAATCTATATCTAGATCTAGAGCCTATGTACGGCATACCGTCACCTTAGTGTTTTGTGATGACTATTTCCGGAAGTGAACTTTTGTATTACCATAACTTCGGCTCTTTCAAAAACATTGACCCAAAATTTAGTTTTGTTGAGAGGCCAGCCTTTCCTGTAGGTGTGAGGTGAAGATTTTAGTCAGATAGTGTATAAAGAAGACCCCTAACCGAGACTTGACACATGTCCTGACATGTACCCCATATCGTCACGTGTCGGGTTTTCTGTCATGGTATGTACCCCATACCGTCACCCACTACACCCCATACCATCACACCCAAATTGAAGCACAACTAGGCGTTTGAAAAAAGGAAAGAAGGAAAGACGTACTCCTTTTGTACAGTGGGCCTAAGAGTACTAAGACAACTAATGTTTATTGACATACTAAAAAGAATAACCACCAAAACAGACACACATACATCTTACTCACACATAGATCTAGGTACATGAATGTTTCATTTTACTCTTCCAGACATATCACAAACTCATATGAACATCTCCCTCACACACAGGTACATGAAGGCTTCATTTTACTCTTCCTCACATATCACAACAAACTCACTTGAACATCTTTTACTCACACACAAGCTCTTGAATGCTTCATTTTACTCTTACACACATATCACAAACTCATATGAACATCTTCCTCACACAAAGGTACATGAATGCTTCATTTTACTCTTCCCCACATATATCACAACAAACTCACTTGAACCAGATTCGTTTAAAATCGCTCTTGTAAAACCGTTGCTAAAGAAGCAAAACTTAGATCAGAATGTCTTAAAGAACTATAGACCTGTTTCAAATCTACCTTTTTTTGTCTAAAATCCTTGAAAAGGTTGTCCCCGAGCAGCTTCGTCATCACTTACAAGAAAACAATCTGTTAGAGCCATTCCAGTCTGCCTATCGAGCTAACCACAGCACAGAAACAGCACTTCTTAAAGTCATGAATGACATGCTTACTGATTGTGATTCAGGAAAAGTTGTTTTGCTGAGCCTTTTAGATCTATCAGCAGCTTTTGATACATATTGACCATCACATTTTATTGAAGCGATTAGAAGTGTCTTTTGGAATATCCGGGACTGCCCTTAGCTGGTTTTCTTCTTACCTGTCAAATCGTTACCAATCTGTTTTTATTAAAGGGCTTAAGTCATCAGATCATGCTCTTAAGTATGGGGTCCCCCAGGGCTCAGTCCTCGGTCCAATTTTGTTCACCATTTATACTCCACCACTTGTCAAGGAAATAGTTAAAATATGACTTAAAATACCATTTCTATGCTGATGATACCCAAATTTATGGTTCAACATTGTTTACCAACTTAGATGAACTTATCCATCGTGCTGAAAATTGTATTGCCTTAGTGAAAAACCGGATGAACAAAAATAAATTGATGTTAAATGATGATAAAACAGAAGTCATTCTGGCAGGCAATGCAAAGTCTGTTAAAGAGGTTGACCATGATCACATTAAAATTGGTGATGCAAAAATTTTATTTTCAAGAAAAGTTAAGAATCTTGGCATCTATTTTGATTCTTATTTGTCAATGTCGGCTGAGGTAAATCATCTGATCAGCTGCATGTATTTAGAAATAAGAAAAATTAATAAAATACGTCATCTGATCAATACCAAGTATACTGCTTTACTAGTAACTAGCTTAATTTTATCTTAACTCGATTTATTGTAACTCCTTGTTATCAGGAATATCACTGGAGAAAGTTAAAAAACTTCAAACTGTCCAAAACAATGCAGCACGTTTAGTTTTACGGAAAAGAAAGCGAGACTCTGCTAAACCTCTTTTACGAACTTGGCATTGGCTTCCTGTTGAGAAAAGGATTGTGTACAAGTTGGCCACCATATGTCACAAATGTTTGAATGATAATGCACCATCATATTTATCAAATCTGTTAAGACTGTACATTCCAACTCGCAGTTTAAGGTCATCAGCTGACAAAAAGAAATTTATTTTACCATCTATGAAACTTAAAACAATGGGTGAAAGGGCATTTGAATACCAAGGCCCCAAGATCTGGAATGCTTTACCAAGTACGTTGAGAGAAATCAAATCTTTTGATTCATTCAAAGGTCAGCTGAAGTCGTTTCTGTTTTTAAATTAATAAGATGAATATTTGGAATAATTTTCTTTAGTCAGAACACAACGTTTCATGTTACTGTTGTATGTTGTACTGTATTGTAAAGCACTCAGAGCCTGTGTACTTTATTAGGGGTTGAGCGCTATATATAAATGTCATTTATTATTATTATTATTATTATTAACATCTTTTACTCACACACAAGTACTTGAATGCTTCATTTTACTCTTCCACATGTATCACAACAAACTCACATCATGAACATCTTACTCGCACACATACATGAATTTCCTTGTTGTTTCTTCTTCTTCTTCCCTGTTCTCTGCTTCTCCAACTTCGTTACTTTTTCTCCTCTTTTCTCTTCTTCCTTCTCCACCCTTTTCTCTCCCTTTCTCTCTTCCTCTTTTCCACTTCTTCCTTTTTCTTTTCTTCTTCCAATTTCTTCGCCTCCTCCCATGCTTTGTACTTTGCCCGTAAGACATGTATGTAGGGGCCTTAGCCCGCTTCTCTGTGTTGAAACCTTAGATAGTTCCAGCTTGCTGGTATGGGCAGGTTGATGAACGAGGGGGCAGGAATGAGTTGATTTTACAAATCAAGGTACTTTCTGTATGCCCCCTCGTTCTCCTTAGGTTCGATTTTGTGCCAATGGCAACGGCGGACCCAATGCATGTCTGATGCCATCCATCCAGTGGCAATGGCGTGATCAATTAGACTGTCAAGGACAAAGCAAAAGTGTTGTCCTGAGGCAGTTTTTGGGGGGCTTGGGGTGTCACCAGAGTTTCATCTTCCAATGGTCTCAATGCCTGCTCGGGTAGACAATAGACATAGTCCTGGTTATCCACAGGATCCCGAGCTGGGGTCGAAACCAAAGGTAGCTGAAACTCTGCTGCAGGATCCAGGAAGTCCTCGGAGGTACATTCGATCCCCGAGAATTCCAGACCTGTGGTCGAAAAGTCTAGGGCATCAACTGACCACTCACAACTAGAGACAAGGGCAGTTGGGGGAGGGCCAGCAAGTTTTTCTTCTGAAACAGAAGCAGTAGGAGCAGGAACAATATCACAACATGTGGAAACAGTGGCTGGAAGAACATCATCACAACATGTGTATACATTGGACAGAGGAACATCATCATCATCATTACATACAACGGGATAGAGTTTCCTTCATATAAATTTGTTTCAAACATTAAAAAAGAACAATCTAAAGTCGCTCATTTTCTAATGAATCCGTGTCTAAATAGATCTATCTAGATCTAGATCTAGATCTATATCAAATCATAGAAACTAAAAAATCTAAAGTACTAAGATGCCATCCATAGTCCGTCAAGAAATAGGGTGACCTTATTTAGGCCTAAATAAGCAAAAAAAACTTCCCTTACCTTATTTAGGCCACCTGTGGCCTAAATAAGCTAAACTCCCCCTCCCTTACCTTATTTAGGCCATATGTGGCCTAAATAAGCACTCCCCAAGAAATAACTTTTTCAAGTCACGCACCATGTAAAAAATACGGTGACGGTATGGGGTACATCCATAAAAAAATTGTACCCCATATGGTCACCCCCCCTACGGGCGCCAATTGTTACAACAAAGAGCAGCGAATGGTTTGCGGCGGTAACTAGACACCTTATAAACTGAATAAAAATGCGAAACGAATCCTGCGGGTACGATTGTAGAACCAATAGCTTATTTCCAAAAATGTATTGCGCATCTGCAAGCCGTAATGGCTGAACGCGGTTCTTACATTTGGAGATGAAATGGATCATTTCTGCTCACACAGGTGTCTGATTCTGCTCAAAATTGTTGAACTTGAAAACAAAACAATGTTGAACGGAATTGTTTAGCAGACAGCATTCCAGATTATCGCATAATTGTCTGGTTGTCCAATTTTAGGCCAAATGCGTGCCAACTGACAGTATGACGTACGTGACGGTATGCCGTACATAGGCTATAGATCTAAGTTCACTAAGAAGAAGGCAAGACAGAAGACACTCAAGTCAAGTCAATAAATGGAAAGTCTGGAGTCAGTCTAGACTTATTGATTACTCTAGAGTAAAACAGTTCTGAAGAAATGCAACATATAGATCTAGATCTAGAATCTAGATCTCTAGATCTAGGCCCATTTTAAGACCAAGTCTAAACTAAGAGTAAAGATGCAGCATGCATCTCACAATTTTTGGACAATAAAATTCTGCGTATTTACCTTTTCGGAGGGAAACGTTCTGCCCAAGTTTTGGTACAAGAAAATTTACATCCCATAATTCTACCATAAAAAAGCCAACCTGGAACATTTCTCAAAACAAAGAAACTACTATTAGAAAAAAAATTAACTTGTTCTCAAATGTTGACCAAATTGTTATAAAAATAATTTTCAAACAAGTAAATGCAGTTTTTTACGTTTTATAGGGAAATAAAATAATTAAATTAATAAAATGAAGTATTGTTGTGTCGTGGATACATGATGAATCATTTTTTTACATGTACCCGTTTCAAGGGTAAGAACTCTGCCCCAATAACAAACGAAACGAACGAAGGCAAGAAGGCAAGGATCTAATTTAACGTTCTTGTTCTTAGGAAACTCGTAAAAAAAAAGGACTCACGAATTACTAGCTGAAGTTCAAAACACGAAAAACTCAGTGAAAATTGGCCTTCCTCCTGCACTGCCGTACCTATAGTTTTCTGTAGATTCCGTTTCATTTACGGATTGCAGTCTTTTTCACTGGCACTGGCTCTGGCATTGGCCATTCATTGAACGTAATCATTGTTGCCCCCTTTGACAGGATTGTTGAATTACAGAAACAATGTCCGCCTCAACCTGCAGAAATTTCAGCAAAGCGGTCTCCTTCTTGGCTAGATGGCACAGTTCCTCCCGAGCAGGTGAGTAATCTGGCGGGATTTTGACTATAAGATTGAGAAAGGTACAAACGCACGGTCACTCCCTCTAATTCTAAAAACACACGCTTAATCCCCAAAACACGCCGACAGGTAAAGCTTGCCAAAGGGAAATATTCACTACAACTGCAACCTGCACAGCTTTCATAACTCACTTACTACTGGGCCCTTTCACCCGTCACAAGCGTTGAAGACCGGCGTTTTTGGGAGTATTTCAATAAATTATACGCGTAAATTATAAACCTCCACAACTCTCAGAATTACCCAGATTGTAATTATTTTTTGACACACTTACAGTAAAGTGACTTTCAAACTTAATCTAATACAAAAACCTTAAGTTGTGTAAGTCTAATACTTTAATTTGTATGATTTTAAAAAAATGGGCTTAAAAAATAAATTTGTTTTTCCGAAAAATTTCCAGAGACGTGACAGGTAGAATGAAATTCACAACAACAACAAAAATAAAAGTTCTAAGTGTTCTGTTTTGATTTGTATGCATGTGTGAATGTTTGGTGAACATATAAAAGCTGGTCTATGCGTTGATTCAAACCCATACACACTAAATTACATGAGACAGATGTACGGCACGACGTTGTGATTTCGCTGCGGGAACAACAACACCAGTACTAGTGCTAGATCTAGCCCTAAAACTACAATTCAGGTACATATCCAGGATCCTAAAACTATCAGACACATCCTGTTCTGAGACACTAGAACTAGTAAAATGTACAGAAGTGTCGAAAACTGCGAAGTTATGTGATTCTTGTTCATGCGACTTCTTCGACCTTTACTACGACGCGACTGTCGGATTATTATCAGCTGTATAGGAAAAAACATAGCGAGAGTTCCGGTCAGTTCAACCCCAGTTAGGGGGACTGTCCTTCACCTTCAATAACTTAAAAACTACCGGCCCCAGAGATACGAAACGAAGTCTAAGTAGCTCAGGCCTGGGCAAACAAGGGTACGAGGCGGGTCACGCGATCCGTGTGTGATTTGTAGAGCGAAATATAAATTTCAAAGTTGATCATGCAGGGCTTGTGGGAACCGTTGCGGCGGGGGTCACGCAACTGTTGTGTGAACCGTCTGAAGTGAGATAAGACAAGCATAGAAAATCAGATTGGTGAGACTGTCCTCACGCAGAGAGAGTGATGGACAGCGTTTTAAACACCCAACTTTCCACAGATAGTACATAGAGGTCCAGGACTGGTCGGTGAAAGTGAAAGGTTGGGGGATTAGGGGACTGAAATGTTTTTAGATTGGTCACTTGAAATGCTTCTTTGAAAGAAAGAACGTTTCTGACTGGTGTTTGAGTGACTGCATGTAAGGATTAGTTAGACCTAGGCCTATGATGCACAATTCGCGTGAATGCCGTAAAGCACAAGACAGGCCTCTATAGGATTATAGATTAGTCAGATAAGCCTAATCAGCTGTGCTCGAAGAACTATTATGACGTACTTGTTTAATAAATCACAAGAGAAATGTTTCTCTGAAAGTAGAGTGTTATGATTCTGAATACTGAATGTCGTCCAAGAATTTAGGGTCGGGGGTGGTCGCTTGGAAAGCCACGTGACTGGGCCGTCGTATCTATGACTATCACCAACAGTTACCACAGTTGGGGAATCCTTCACAAAACAGTCACGTGTCGTGACATTATCGACCAGTGGCCTCCGCCCTCTTAGGGAGATAGCTAGAATATCAAGCCAATGAGATGACTGCGTCCCTTCCTCCCTTTGCACAGGTTCATATAAACGCACGCTCCATATAAACACGCGCTACAGAGCCCTCCCGAGCACTGTGCGTTTAGGCAGAGACTACTGTAGTCACTGAAAAAAAGTATCTGATACACTGGCACGTGATTAAAATTTTTTTGAACAAGAATATGTATACGTGACACGCTTTAGGTCTAGTCTAGATCTAGAATCTAGGTCTAGAGACTAGATCTAGAAGTCTAACGTTAGATAGATTCCCGCCATGATGGATTCTCATCCCACTCTGATGGCTCCATCGTGCCATCTAATTTATGTACCTTTAACTTTTTAACTGCTTGTATCATTGATGTTCGCTTTGACTCCCGCTCACAGATAGGCTGCATTTTTTGCTGCAGATCACAAATGATCGCTTTTAAGGACAAGCGGGCTAACCCAGATTTCCGGGGTTTCCAGAAATTTTGACCTACACCAAAAGTGGGCATTGCCCTGCCTATAGGAAAAGTTTGGTTTCATTGGCGTGCATATTTGTTTGGTTATAGAGAAAACTCTCCTTGTCTTTTAAAGAAACTGAACAAAGGGCAAAAACTTTATCTTCGATTTTCTCAAAACAGCATTTTTCGGGATAACCCCCTTGTGCTTAAAAGCGACTAAATATGGTCGCCAAATCTGTCGTAAATCAATGAGGCCTATAGACAGGTTTCACAATTTTATCTCAACTGGGGTGGTGAGATGTTTCAATGCTATACATGTGTATGTTTTATTGAAATATATAACATATTTTCAAACTGTGTTTGCTTCAAATAAACTAGAAAACCCTTAAAATTTGTTGGTTTTCTGACTGTTTATTTTTTATGACTGATCTTGAGATGTCTATCGTCAATTTACTTTTCAGTAAGACACCATTTCTCCTTAGGTGTTAGGCTTCATTTACTCGTGGACCTGTCTCTGCATAGGCCTAGATCTATTTATAATTCACAACTTCTTTTCTTGTTTATTTTTATTATTGATCAACTTTGCATGTTCTGCCTTTTTTATCCACCGCAAATTATTAGTCTCTGAGATGTATGGATGTTTGTATACGACGATGTATGAAAAGAGTCCCTATATAAACACAGTATTTGCGCCTTTATACCGCCATCCGTCTCAGTTGTACTTGTACAGTCCTTATTAAACTACAGTAAATTTACCCCGTTGTACCGCCAGCGAACTGGCCTCCCATAGTACTCAGTGCACACTAGAGGCTACTCATGGTGCACGGCACTTCCGTATTTGGGGGTTGCTTGACAATCTTTTACATACGTCTGGACTTTCCTTGTCTTGCAGATTTCAAGCAATATGAATAGATCTTGTAGTGTGTCGCAAGTGAACACAATACAATGTGAAATGTGGAAGAGTACAATTAAAACAAAACAAGACTTTGTATTTCAGCTTCAAATTTCACTCCCAGCGTGAATGCGACTAAATCTGGTGCGCTAATTATGAAAATGCGATTATTTTTAGACCTTTCTCAATATGAAGAAAATAATTAAATTTTTTAGTCGCATGGAAAAACTTTACTTTAAAGGAACCTCGCCATCGTCTTGCTCCCCCCCCCCCCCCCCCCCCCCCGCCCCCAGCAAAATATCTGGCGTCACCAGATATCAGCTCAATAACTTACAGGCAGGCGAATGCCCGTTGGGATTTTATTTAGTGAGGACCTATGCTCAAGTCTAAGTGACAGATATTGAAGTTAGGAAACTCATTAATTCATCTAGTGATTGATAAATGAGTCCCCTTGACGTTGGGCAGTCGGTGCTACACGTGTTTAACAAGGGGTGTGAAATACTCGTTGTACCGCCAACCCCGCTGTACCGCCAACTTCATGCTTGTCCCAAGGTAGATGGTATTATAACGAGGTTTGACTGTACTTTCAAAATACAGTTGAACCTGCCCCGACGGCCACCTCTATAAGGCGGCTACCTGTACAAATGGCCACTTTCCATTTCCCCCCTTGCGTTTTTTCTATATAATTTAACTGTGTAAAATGGGAACCTGTCCAACGCGGCCACGGCCACCCTATTTTTACACGTAACCCCTCTCACACCAAGCAATAACACCTGTCTTAGACGGCCACCTAAGTGACTCCATTACATTTTGTCCTAAATCATGCAATGGTCCCTGGTGTTGTGGACGAGCCGTCATAATCCGATCACCTATCGTTGTTGTTAGGTAGTCCCTCCAACCAATCATGTTGCGTAGGCCCCTCTCACTATTGACCAATAGCTACCAATTTTCAGCTGCTGGTGAGGTAAACGTGTGATCCCTCATAACCCATAAGCCCCGCCCAGAACTCATACACAAATCGTAATTGAGATGAGTGGTCACTGTTTACCCAGTCTTTAACAAAATAACAATGGACGTTAACATGAACTTATGACAGAAGAGTCACTCGTTCTCCAAGTGGTGGTGACCAATGTGTTTGTTTTACCTCAGCAGTCGGTCCTCCTTGTTTGAAAAATTTCGTTTTATTGTCACCCTTGCCAAAAGCAGCAACAAATGAAAAAAATCAAGATCACCCCCCCCCCCCCCCCCCCCCCACCGGAAAACCGGAAAAACAACGACAACAACAATAACAAAAACAACAATGCGGCTACCTTTGGTTGAGACCTCAGAAAGGAATGGTTTGTTTTCTTCATCTTGATCAGTCCTGCCTAAGATGGCCACCTGTCTTATACAACCACTTTTCTCCTTGACAATGGGTGGCCGTCTTAGACAGGTTTGACTGTATGCGGGCAGTTCATTGGTCTTGTTTTGTGAAAGTATCAAATGCTCCCAAGTGTAATTTGCTATCTTTACAACTGTTCTTTTTTTCAGTGTCTGACCTGTCTTTCAAAAGGCATATTTCAACCTCTCAGCAAGTGCTGAAGAACAACGTTTTGTACACTGCTGTGTGTGTGGAGAGATGTCCTGTGATTACTGCGGAAAAAACCAAGCTAGAGCAAGAATTTTCAGACCTCATGTCCACAATTGAGCTGGAGAACAGCGTCTTGTCAGATCATGAATTGCGTCGGAGACGAGAAGAGTATGTGTGTATTGTTCGTCATGTTGTTTTGGTATTGTCGTTGTGTGTTATAGAGTTATACTCCAGAGAAATATGTTACCCTTGGATTGCTTTTTGCGACAGATGACTTTTGTGACAGTAAGTGATAGATAAATACGATTGTGCTTTTTTCTTTTTAAAATGTTATTCTCCTGATTTCCCTGAATTTCTGTATATGCATGAATTTAACTTCTCCCTTACACTTACACTAAATTGACCCTTCCAGCCCCATGCGCATATATTTTCAGCAGTGCTTGTACCTCCCCCCAAGAGCTTTATATTCTCAGTTGCATGCCTCTTTTTCTGAAACACTGCTGTACTGGCTGGGACTGGGGTTAGGGAGTGCACAAAAATGGCTGGGGCTGGGGCTGGAAATTAGTGGAAGGTTGAAATTCCTAGTCCCACATTGTTAGTGTCCTGACTTTTTATGTCTTGAATAATTTTCTTTTGTATTTTTTAAAAATTTCATGACGTCATTTCCTTAAAGTCAAGTTTTAAGGGCTTTGTAAGTGGGATTGTGCATTCTTAAAAGAACGTCAATTTCGATTCGGAATCAATGTATGAAAAAATACACTAAAGGGCAGTAGAACTTATAAGGGAGTGCTTATTTGGGCCACATATGGCCTAAATAAGGTAAGGGAGGGGGGTTTAGCTTATTTAGGCCACAGGTGGCCTAAATAAGGTAAGGGAGGGGGGTTTAGCTTATTTAGGCCACACATGCTCAAACTACCAGGGGACACCCTTTTAAGGCAACTGAGTTCGTTCCACTTTCATAATGGTGCACCTTTCTCATTTAGTACAGTTTTGTCTCAGTGTACAACTTATATATATCATAATGAATATTGTAAGAACAAAGCACGATACGCAAAGTTTTGCTCAATCTCAATGGTTTGAATGAGGGCCAGATTTTTCCTTCATGGAGGGGCAAAATCTAGGCTACCATTTTGGCACACTTTGGTCAAGTAAAAAGGTCAAATCCTCCGAATGGACTTCCGGGTCAAATTTGGGTATAAAAAGTGTGTACACAACGTGGCTGAGTCAAAGTTACACTATCTTTGCCTGGGTGGCACTCTCTCGTACTGTCTCGTAGTAGTACATCTCTCGTACTGTCTAGTAGTAGTAGCCTACATGTAGATGTAGTAGTAGTAGTAGTAGTAGCAAAGATCGAGAAGAATCTTTGGTAGTAGATTCTATCTAGTAGGCAGTTTAGTGAACGTGCACGCGGCAGGGCGAATCGGCCTCGATAAGCCCGTAGACCTTTGTGATCGGCCACGAAGCCTTGTGTTTTGATGGGTCTAAACAACTTAGTGTTAATCGCACTGCCACATCCGACAGGCCTTTATCTTTTTAAAAGGAAAAGAAATGGTCATCAAAATGGTTGAATTTGCGTGAAAATCGATTCGGTAGAACTGTAACTATTAAAATTTGCTTCTGAAAACAAGTTACAAGGCCATTTTTATAACTCGATGAGATAAAAACTACTGGCTGTATTATTCTGTATAAATTATGAAACTTCAGGACGTATTATTATTTTCCAACATCTTTTGCCGCCTTAGCTGTAGAGGTTGAAGTTTTCACAACACTAATAGATCTAGTAATAGGGTTTTCCGTAAAAAATGCATAGATCTACAAAAGCCGAACCACCGAATCGACCGGTCAGCGACCCGGGCACCCCGCTCTCCCCTGCACACTGTGATAACATGTTGCTTCGGTATAATTATTCAACTATTAATACGTGCTGCTATGGCAATTGGGATGTACTGACTGACAAAGCGATTCACAGTTTTGTTTTTATTTTACCATATATTTGACTTTAATAGTGCAGGTGATAGCTAGATCTAGATCTAGATTCCCTGTCTAGAATCAGTAGTAGCAGACAAATGTTAGAAGCAGCCAGAGAGCCTACAACTGCTAGATCTAGATCTAACTCATTGCTATGCCTTTGGGCTTTGGAATTGAAATAAAACGAATTGCACAGTTCTAGTTAATTTTAGATTCAACAACTATCTGTATTTCCAGAATTAATAATAACAAATCTCACCATAACAATCACTTTTACTTTTATTAGAATAATTAGATCAACTTTTTTTTCTAAAATCTGTTTTGCGCAAACTTAAGACTTTCTCTACGTGTAGAGCACAGAATTTACATTGTAAGCCTCTGCTCAGTCTTTTATTTTTAAGTATATACTTAATAAAATACGTATAGATATAGATCTATATACTCATTTTATGTTATTTTCTGGATATTGTTAAAAACGGGGTCTACCTAGCAAAATACTAGGTTTTAGGACAGGTGGACCCCGGGGTCACCGTAGTGAAATACATGTAAGTAGATTTATTTAAAGATTAGTAGACCCCGGGGTCACCGTAGTGAAATAAGTAGGTTTAATTTTAAAAGGATTGGTGGACCCCGGAGTCACCATAGCCGTAGAGGAATAAGAAGGTTTAATTAAGAATTGGTGGACCCCCGGGACACCGTGATTAAACCTACTTATTTTACTACGGTGACCGCATGGTCCACCTATTCTAAAACCTAACTAGTATTAAATTTCGTTAGGTAGACCCTGGGGTCCACCTTAAACCTAAACCTTCCTATTTCACTACGTTGACTCCTGGGTCCACCAATCCTTAAAATTAAACCTAGATCTACATGTACTTATTTCACTACGTTGACCCCAGGGTCCACCAAACCTTAATTACACCTAGATCTACTTATAATTTCACTACGTTGACCCAGGGGTCCACCAATCCTTATTAATTTAAACCTAGATCTACTTATAATTTCACTACGTTGACCACGGGCTCCGCCAGTCTTACTATAAAATAAACTGAGATCTACTTATTTCACTATGTTGACCCCGGGGTCCACCGATCCTTAGTCAAACCTAGATCTACTTATTTCACTACGCTGATTCCAGGGTTCACATCCTAAAACAGCATTTTGTTAGGTAGACCCCGCGGTCCACCTATCCTTTTGGGGCTAGATAGACCCCGTGGTCCGCCTATCCACTTCCTTGATAATAACTGGAAAACATGCCAGTTGTCATGAATAGTGAAGAAAAATGTGAAAAAAAAAAGATAACGAGGTAGACGATAATTTGTCAAAAAAATTGCAAGTGCAAGTGAAAATCATAAGATAATTTTGTTATTTTCTGGTGATCTTTTCACGGTTTATAAAATGTTCCAGGGGGCTTACTACTAGATCTATGTCTCTGAAGAACATTTTGCTTGATTTTATTAGCTTTTTTCATGTACTTGAAAGCATAGAATAAAATAGTTTCACACAAATGTATGCACAATACCTTAAAAAAGAAAGATAAGGTCATTGTTGTTGTTGTTTTTTTAACGGAATCCGTTTTACGTTGAAAAAAGCGCTAAAAACAAGTTAAAATTTTTTAAAGAATGCCCATAATATTAGGAATCCGAAATTACTACCTTGATCTAGTTTGCTGACTCTTTAATAACCATGAGCTGTTAAGAAAAAAAGAGAATGATATAGGATTTGTCTAAATATGACCATTAGTAAGATATTGCCCATTTTGTCCAATTATCCTTGCAGGTTTTAATCACCCTGTACTGCACCTCAATAAGCACAAAAAGAATATTTCTGTGACTTTGTATAAAGGTGTTTTGTAGTTGAGTTCTATGTAAAATTCTCAACAAAATAATGTACATTTGGACCGTACAACTGAGATAGACACTCATGCACACAATAACATTCACACATTACACATACACATACAAACACACTAGTACATTTACTCTCTCTCTCTCTCTCTCTCACCACAACCACACACAAAACAAACACATACACACACACACACACACACACAACTCTTACACTTGGTCCACTTATTTAGAATCATCCTCTATTTTGAAATAATCCCCCGCACTAAATAAAAAGATCAGTAGAATCTCGACCTTCCGAATCCATGGTTAGTTCAAGAAATCTACCATATGATGTGGCCTAAATAAGGTAAGGGAGGGGGGTTTAGCTTATTTGGGCCACAGTGTGGCCTAAATAAGGTAAGGGAGGGGGGTTTAGCTTATTTAGGCCACACTGTGGCCCAAATAAGGTCACCCAACTTATAATGTTTTGCTGAATAGCACAGTTTATATATTTTCAAACAACTGCCAATAACAAATAGGTATAATGCCATTATGTGCTTCTATAATGAATGTCCCCAGGTATTTTCACATAGCACCATTCAAACACTATTTTCCTTATATATTGGAAGTTGGGGCCTTGGTTTCCAAACAGAGAGTAGAAGGAGAGAAAAAGTTATAGATAATAAATGAGTTCCTGTTTAATATTCCATTGCCATGCATATTCATGAACTTTCCTCTGTGATGTTTTCTTTTTTCTTTCAGTCAGGCTGCTAAGAGGAAAAAGGAAAACGAAGAGGAAGAAGGCAATCCGGATGCAGAGACAGAAACTGCTCTAGATCTGGAGGACAAATGGGACGCGGAGCTGAAGGCTTTCACCGCTGCGTCAAGACGGACAGCGGCAGACGAGAGTGGAGACAGAAGGTCTCTGGACAGGTGTCTGGACTCCAGTTTGTATCTTCTGGTCAAGCAGAACATCGGGGGCAAGGACCACTGGGTGTTGCCTCAGGCGGAGTGGGAACAAGGGGAGACTATGAAACAGGTGATCCTCTCCTCCAATCTCGTCTTCCAACTTTATTCCTTTGTGCGATTGACTGACGCAGTCTGTCTTGCTTTATTTTGACTTTTAAAAAATATTTTTTTTAGAAGTGTTTTACAGCGCTCGCAACTGCATTAGGTCATATGAGGGCGCTTGACACGTTCAACATTTTCAGTTGGTGGGAAATTTGGAATTTTGCCAGAGTGATGGCCGAAGTCTACTCTTATTGATTTTGGATCTCCAAGGGATCTTTAAGTGTGCGCAACTTGCACATGGGACCTCCAAGATTTATTGCCCTTGTCCGAGAAGTCTGGGTGTAGCTCTTACCTACCATAAGATCAGGGGTGTGGCAGAAAGACAGCAGTAGGAAGGAGCTAAGGAGTAGCAGTAGAAAGGCTGCAGAAAGAGTCAGGAGCGCAGAGGAGGGGGGGCAATGGAGGTGAGGGGGTGAGGGCAGAAAATGGTAATGAAAGCAGACGACAGAACATTGTTAGAGAGCAGGAAAGGATGGGAAAGGAGAACATTTTTAGAGAAGAAAATGATTAGTTGCTATCCAGATTGGAACCCTGGACCTATTGAATGAGAGGCGAACTCTGTAACCTCTAGGCGACAAGAGCCCCCATTTGGACTTTAACTGCTGTTGCTCTAACTGTGACCACTTATTATATATTTACATGTTATTAAAAGATATAATTTATTAATAATAGCAATGTTTTGGTGGCACTGATGTATGGCTCAGAGATGTGGAAGACAAACAAAGCAACTCAAAGAAAAATTTTTATTTTCGAACGAAATGCCTACTAGAATTTTATTCAGAAGTTGGTGGAATGAATTTGTCTCATAAATAATAAAGTGTTGGAAAGAGCTGGCATTGAAGATATCAACCCGACCATAAAAAGGAGAAGATGGAGATACTTGGGACATGTTTTTTGAGAATGCCGCAGACAAGAGCTTGATCAGAACGTGGCACAGGAGACAAAATAGAAAACGAGGAAGAGGTAGTCCAACTGGCAGAGTACAATCTGGGATGAGGAAATCTCCCGGGATCTGGATGTGTCAAAGCTTGAGGAATTTGCCAGGGACAGACAGGAAGTGTGGCATTGAATGCTCTCTGCCTTGTGTACCTGATGGCTCAAGGGAAGAGAGTAAAATATATATAGAATTAAATAGTCGTGTTTGTGGACTGAATATGTGAGGTATCGTGGTGAAATCAGGCACTCGTCAAAATAATGAAATCCAAGAAATCTGCATTTTTCGGCCAGTTTGAACCTTTTTTTTTTTTCTTTTTTTTTTTTTGACTCAATACATTGTATGTCCTTTCAAAAACACTTTTATGTGTGGATTTTTTATGGAAAAAATATTAAAGCCCCCAAAAATGTAAATTTGCAGTTTCCAAGGACTTTAAAGTGATGGAAGTCACCAAACTTTGGCGAACGTTTTCTTGCTGATTTTCTTCTGAAACCTGACAACCCCACCTCCTTCAATCGTAAATATCTTGACTTCTATTCTGGATAAAAGGATATTTTGTTCATGGAAAGCAAGGCAAATGAATAACCTTAAAGATAATACCGATAACTCCATATGCCCAAAAATTGCCGAGCGCCTGAATCCACTGCGTTGTGACACATACGATATTGCCTTATGCTGTTACTGTTTGCCATGGTCATCATTCTTTGGATTGCCAACAGTGCATAGATACGGGGGGAAAAAGAATGTGGTTTGAAACCTGCATGAATGGCACCTTTTTGATTCTGTGAGTAAATAAAAAGGCTGGAATGGTAATAGTCTAGCACGCACATTGTGAAATTGGCCGGAGGCTGAAGTTGCTTTCATTACGTGCAAGTTTTGTCTCATGTGTACAAAGTCTAGGCTGTAGTTAAGAATATTTCATGCAATACGGGGTGCCCATTCAGGGGATCGGGTTGGGTTGGGGCGGTCTGCTTGCCAGATTGAGGTGTGCAAAGGAGCTCAGTCATGACACGAGTCGATCTCGCCTGACTCATCGCCTAAAAAACAAGCGCTTTTGTTTTTAGGTGACGAGTCGGGCGGTAGAGACGACCTAACCCCACCCAGTATGAGAAAAAATTGGGGACCTGAACATCTGTTTGCTACGGTATATGCAATTTACTCTCTATATGCTTGTTCGCTACGTGCGCTGCTACACTGTAGAGTTTTTTAGAGCATCGAAGCAGAGAAAAGAGTGATGAACCGTTTATCACTGGCATCGGTTTTAGACCCGGCTTTTGGCTGCTGCATCGGAGAAGTTTAGTAAAACCTGACTTTTTAAGAAAAATTGTATGTAATTTAAGGTCTATACTATTGTCATAGTTTATGATTGTCGATGACCGTTTCCTGTTTTCTCCAGACTGCCGAGAGGGCGCTGACTTCTGTGTGTGGAGACGTGAAAGCTTCCTTCCTGGGCGGGGCACCCAGTGCCGTGGCCAAGTTTGACCTGCCTGACCCTCAGGAGGAGAAAGGGGTCAAGGTCAGATTTTTTACCGTTGTTTTTACAGAAATTTTTGTGATTTGAATTTGGGAATGCAGGCTTTTGTTTGTTTGTTTGTTGTTTTTCTAGTGCTGTGATTTATGTGGGTGGATGATGTTGTCTGCTCCTTCTGTTTCTCTGTTTCAGTGTACAATATAATTAACGCGGATAGGTTGAACACCGAAGACTCAAAATCACGCTTCCGTTGAACTTTGCCTGCAGTCCCATTCTCCCCCCCCCCCCCCCCCATCTTTATATTTGTAAGATATCCCTCTGTGGGTGGTTGGTGGGTGCTCTGGTGTGGTTTGCTCCTTCTTTCCTATCAAACATCTATCGTCCTTATCTCCCCTCCTACTTTTTTGTGTTTGTTACTCTCTTGTAACACCTGTAATCTTCTGGCGCTCACATGATCTTATGCAGTTGCGAGTGCCGTAAAACTCTTACTAAAACTAAACTAAACTGAGATATCCCTCGAACTACGGATCCCTGAAACTACTGAGGCCGGTCCCGATGAGTTCGAGCTGTCCATGTTTTACTGTATTTGTCCTTATCTGCTTTGTGACAAAATCTGGCTGTTGTAGCGGAGCTAACTGGGCCTGGCCATACACTGCCTGTGCCCTCAACTGCTTTACTTTGTGATCAAACAGTGATCCCATTTAATTTGATCTGAGCGGTGGATGTGCAGCATAACATTATTGGATTTTGTGAGAGACCGTGTAAAATGTGAGGCAGCGTGGTGGAATCAGGCTCTCGTCCAAATAATCAAAGTGAAGGAAATTGCATTTTTCCGCAGGTTTGTGAATTTTTTATCAATTTTGTACTTTTTTGCTCAACACCTTTCATGCCCATTAGAGATCTCATTTCTGTGTGAATTTTTCTGAAAAAACGTTGATGAAAGGCACAAAAAATGTAAATTTTCAGTTACCACTGACTCTTAGGCTAAGGAAATAACTAGCCTTTGGTGGACATTTTCTCTCTAATTTTACCTGTGAAAACAGTGACCCCTATCTCCTTCTGTCATATCTCAACTTGTATTCAAGGTAAATGGATATTACTTTCATCCAAATAAAGACAAATGAACAAGCTTTAAAATGATACCAATAACTCTACATACCCAAAAATTGACGAGAGCCTGATTCCACCACGCTGCCTCACAACTGCTAAACTTGATGAACACCCATAACTTGAATTCCACGATTCTGCAAATTAAGACCTCGATCCCATTTTCTGTATACATTTTGTACCTGTTTCACAAAAAGTCTGAACAAAAAATATCCTATATCTATTATCTATTTGTGGTGGCCGAATTTTGCTATTCAAAAGGCTTTTTAATGGCTGCATCGATTGACTTGCGGTTTTCGCCTAAAGATTCTTTAGAATATTCTCCAGATCATGATGCCCTTGGTTTTTTCAGTTTTGAGACAGTTTTGCTGCAAAATGCTAAATTTCTTTATTTCGCTGATCGCTTTTGTAGGCCGACGTTTCTGTCTCTGTAATTTTAGAAAATCCGCCAGGTTTGTTTATTTCAAGTCGTACTTCCGTTCGATACTATCGCGCATTGTCGCGCAATACTGAACACTATTTTAAGTGTGTGACCCGTATAGATCTAGCCTCATGTTTTCTTTTTTTACTTGGTGCTAAATTCGACTGTGTTTCTTTCATTTGATGCCCATCATCGCTTTTTCTGGACTCCTTTGTCAAATCTATATTCTTGCTACTGGGAACAATCAACACGCTTCGGTCTCAATCCGTTCATCGAACGGGGGCCCAGCTAGTATTATAATAATGGTTGTTGCCAGTGAAGTCAAGAGAATCCATCTTGGCTTTAATACACATCAAAAAAAAAAGAAAAAGAAAAACGAAATAAGTCCCCTCAAAAGAAATCAATGTTCTCAAACACTGATATTTTTCTTCTTTAATTTTGGGCCTGCTCATGTTTGTGTATTGTTTGTGTTTTTTTTGTTTAGTTTTTTCTATTGTATGGGGTTGTGGTCCCTTTATTTCAATATTAAAGCGGTGAGACCTCTGATTGATTAAACTTAGTGGGTGGTTGGCGGGTGCTCTGGTGTGGTTTCCTTCTTCTTTCCTATCAAACATCTATCATCTTTATCTCCCCTCCTTCTTTTTTGCATTTGTTGCTTTCTTGTAACACCTCTAATCTGCGGCATCTATATGACCTTGTTGTGTTGCAAGTGCCGTAAAACTCTTACTAAAACTAAAAAGTGATTAACTTAAGCGCCTGCAACAGACAAGATATAATATTTTGAAATGAAAGATTCTTAGGATAAAAGAGATTGGAACAATCAGTAAAAAGACCCTTAGCGACATTTTGGAGAGAGCAAACGGAGCATCAATGGACATGTCCGGAATGCAGGGATGGTGCTTCCTGAAACAATAAATAATAATAATAATAATAGATAGCATTTGTATAGCGCGTATCCCCGCTCATCAGCAGGCTCTATGCGCTTTACACTATATTATTACCCCAGTAGACTATAGAACACTCCGAAACATTCTCAGCTTCCCGGGAAGCATACAGTGCAAGCAGCCGATTAAGCGCTCAAACACTAACAAACTGACAAGATCTTTCGCTGTCTATAGCCAGGTACCCATTCCCACCTGAGTGAAGTGAGGAAAATTCATGTAAAGTGCCTTTCCCAAGGACACAACGTCGGGCCCTTGACGGGATTCGAACCCACGACCTTACGGTTAGGAGTCCGAGAGCTTAACCACTAGGCCACGGACGCCAAACAATAAACAATGGACAATGAGGATTTGAACATGGCTGGCCAGTTCTGTAGTCAGTCGTGCACTAACCGACAGTTGGCGACAGATGTGGTAGGGATTTTACTTTTATGTCTCATTAATGTCTGTATCATTATGTAAAGGGCTACAGCTACCGGGGGCTCTCGTGGCCTAGAGGTTAAGGTGTTGGCCTCTCATTCAAAGGTCCCGAGTTCAAATCCGGGTAACGACCAAAACATTTTCTTCTCTAAAATTGTCTCCTTTCACCTCCTTTCCTGCTCTCTAGCAATGTTCTGTTGTCTGCTTTCATTTCCACTTTCTGCCCCCCACCCCCTCACCTCATTTGCCTCCTCCTCTGGGCTCCTAACTCTTTCTGCAGCCTTTCTACTGTTACTCCTTGGCTCCTCCTTACTGCTGTCTTTCTGCCACACCCCTGATCTTCTGGTAGGAAAGATCTACACCTAGCCTTCTCGGACAAGGGCGAAAAATCTCGGAGGGCCCGTGTGCAAGTTGCGCACGTTAGAGATCCCCTGGTGGTCTAAAATCAATAAGAGTAGGCTTCGGCCGCCACCCGGGCAAAATTCAAAATTTCCTACCAACTGAAAATATTAGGTGTGTCCCGCGCGCTCATATGACCTTATGCAGTTGCGAGCGCCATAAAACACTTTACAAAAACAAAAACTAAAGCTACCTTCTGTGAATAATGAACTTCCATTTCCTGTAGGTCTGAGCCAAGTAAGAGGAATGTTGTGATATTTTCACGTAACAACTCAACATAACCCCCTTTGTGACTCAGTGTCATTTTGTGCTTAACCGAGCACAGTTTTGGATCCCCAGAGACACAGAGTAGTGCTAGATTTAGTTGTCAGTGTCCTGTAATTAGACCCGGTTTTCAAATACTACTAATACTAACTGTATAGACTTAAAGGAAAAGATGTCTTTGTACGGAAGAAATTTTTTCAAAGGCGAATCTGCAATCAGTTTTACGAAATGCATCTTATAGAAGCAGTATGCAGAATACAATCTATGACTTGTTTTAGAATAAGTTTTATGGCGCACGTAACTGCATAAGGTCATATGAGCGCCAGAAAATTAGTTACAGGTGTTACAAGAGAGTAACAAACATAAAAAAAGAAGGACGGGAGATAAGGACGATAGATGTTTGATAGGAAAAAAGAAGCAAACCACATCAGGGCACCCGCCAAACACCCACAGCCTATGACTAATGACAAATGGCATTCGTCATCATGGTCCTCGCACTTCATAAGGCATGACGAATGCTGTACGTCACAGCAGCATCTTGGCTCGCACTTCATGTAAGAAAAAATGATGAATGACGTAGGTCATATAGGTCAGGAAGGGGTTAAACATCGTTCTTTTGATGATTCAAAATCTTATAAGTTATATTGGTGGGTGGTTCTGGTTGGCTAGTGCGGTTTGCTTCTTCTTTCCCATCAAACATCTATCGTCTGTATCTTCCCTCCTTCTTTTTTGTGTTTGTTACTCTCTTGTAACACCTCTAATCTTCGACACTTATATGACCTTATCATGTTGCAAGTACCGTACCATAAAACACTTATTAAACCTTTTAAAAAGTTATTTAGGTTAGATCGTGTGGTATGATTTCTCATGGCATTCTCTCCTCCTTCCCCTCCTCCATGACAACATTGCTTGCTCTCTACATCCTAACTTTTCAACTGCTTTGTTTTGTTTTGTTCCCCCCCCCTCCACAGCTGTTTTTCTACAAAGCCTGGTACAGAGAAGGCGACGTGACGCCTAACACAGATGTTGCCTCCGATTACGTGTGGGTCACCAAGAAAGAATTGTCGCAGTATTGTCATCGTGGTTACAAAAAACAGTTGAAGAAATTTCTGTTGTAGTAGCGTTTGGTTTGGCTATTTATGTTGTGATTCTGTGTGTAAGTGCTGTGTGTGTTTCCTGGATAACTGTGATAGGTTGAAAGAATGGATGCTTTCTCGCTGATTTATGGTTGAAATGAATGGTGAAATATTAGTTTTCATGAAATAAATTGTTTTCAGTTTTTAGCTGCATATTCTACAATATCATTTGTTTTTATCATTATCTGTATGTATGTATTTTTGTTGTTGTTTTTTTTTTGTGGTTTGTTTTTGCTTTAGTACAGAACTAGATGAGGTTCGAGCCTCAGCTTGGTCCAATGTTGTGTCCTTGAGAAAGGCTTTTCACACAAATTTCCTTTTTGGCTCGGTCCTTTCAGAGATGGATGTTAAACTTGGAGGTCCCACGCCTCTTCAATAATCTAATAGTGTTGATAAGGGCTTTAAAATTTCACCATTTCAGAGCTAGATGTAATACTTCTTCTATAGAGTAGAGGGGAGTAACATTCTTTTTTTAGCAGACAAACTGAAAATAACTTGTGATACACTTCAATTCGTAAAATTCAAGCAGATTTGTTTATTCAAACAATTTGAAATCAAATATTAAATCAATGGGCCAGATGAGTGGTGATCACACTGCAGACCCTTGATGTTTCCATCAACAGTCGCGAACACATTCAGCTATAGACATAATAAACATTGTGGGGGAGTCACAAGCCATCCATGCACCTCACAAATACTGACACACCTTACAAATACTGACACACCTTACAAATACTGACACACCTCACAAATACTGACACACCTCACAAATACTGACACACCTTGCAAATACTGACACACCTTGCAAATACTGACACACCTCACAAATACTGACACACCTCGCAAATACTGACACACCTCGCAAATACTGACACACCTCGCAAATACTGACACACCTCACAAATACTGACACACCTCGCAAATACTGACACACCTCACAAATACTGACACACCTCACAAATACTGACACACCTCGCAAGTGGCTGATTGGAGGATGCTCTTTTGTGGTTTGCTCCCTTTTTCCTATCAAACATCTATCGTCAATATCTCTCCTCCTTCCTTCCTATCAAACATCTATCGTCAATATCTCTCCTCCTTCCTTCCTATCAAACATCTATCGTCAATATCTCTCCTCCTTCCTTCCTATCAAACATCTATCGTCAATATCTCTCCTCCTTCCTTCCTATCAAACATCTATCGTCAATATCTCTCCTCGTCTTCCTTTTTTGTGTTTGTTACTCCCTTGTAACAAACCTAATCTTCGGCACTCATATGACCCTATTGTGTTTTGCAAGTGCCGTAAAACTTGTATGACACCCCCCCCCCTCCACCCCACCTTACAAGGGTCACACTGAATTTGGTACAAGATGAAGCATCTGCATAGACTCGTAGAAAGCATTTTGCTCTGTCAGACGCTTAATTACATTTTCCATGAACTGAGCAAACAAGTCGAAGAACCAGGTGACCAATAAAATGTTCTATCTCAAACACTGTCTGTTATCACAGGCATAGACAGGACATTTTAACAATGATTCCAAGAGTACAGATACATTGATCGTCGATGTAATCTCACACCCTATATAAAATGAAAACAACACACCATGAGGAGGAATGAAGAGCTACAAAATCGTCAAAACATTTTCTGATTCATTCACGTCACAAATACACTCGGGCAGGGGTCACAAGTCGTACGCCTTCCTCAGTGAGTTCAGCTCGGAGTCGGGCCGCTGACCTGTCTTGCTGATGGAGTCGATGAGATCACTCACCACTGTGGAGGGGGAGGGAGGGGGGGTGGGGGGTGAGGAAAAATACCAGAATGTTTTTCAGTTTTAATATAAGTTTTACGGCACTTGCAACACAATAAGGTCACACAAGTGCTGAAGATTATAGAGTAACAAACATAAAAAAGAAGTAGGAGAGATCAGGACGTTAGATGTTTGATAGGAAAGAAGAAGCAGAGCACCCGCCAACCACCCACATACCGGAACGTCTTTATCACTTCACCACAGTTGTCGTGTCAACATATACAGCATTCAGTTTGGGACACAACCAAAATGGGATCTTACAGAGGGAGGGCAAGTAATACTTGAAAAGGCAGTACATCGAGCTCTGGACCTGTAGCTAGCCACTCAGCATAGTCTGTCAGTACTGTCACAGTCAGTTCTCGATGTTACATTTTTCCGTGATTCCTAACACATGCAGGAGAGACCCAACTCTAGATCTAGATCACTGTCAGTCCTCGATGTTACATTTTTTCGTGATTCCTAACACATGCAGGAGAGACCCAACTCTAGATCCCTCGGGCCTACGTAAATTTTCATCCCCAGTCAGTGCACAATTTCATGAGAATCAAATTTGGGGATTTTGTCGACAGATTTCACCTTTTTATTCAATGCAGGTATCAGAAACTAAATTTCCAAAGCAGCTGTATGCCACATTTATCATATGAAAGGCCTACGCTTCCTGAGAATCTTGGTACCATTCTTTTACTGCTCAACCAATTTTTAAGAAAATGGCAGCTGTTTTTTCAAATCAAACATTGTGAAATTTGCCAACAGTTTGCAACGCCATGTGTGACGGTGACAGATGATAAAAGAGTACCAAGTGCATCAAACATCATCACATTGACAGAGTAAATCATTTTCACAAAGATATGGTGCCTAACTTTTTTCAAGACTGTGAGATCATTGCACATCAGTATTGTACTACGGTACCTCAAACATCATGATCTATCGTTAGTTCCACAAAAACAACTTTCACCATCCATTGCAACAAAGAAAAGCGGAACTCTTTCACGGTGTACAACATTTGGTGTTTCATAGCGAAAGGGCAAAGAAACGGCAATCTGAACTACCTTCGCTTCACTGAAACCACGCGCTCAGAAAGCTGCGTTTACGCTATTTATTCAAAGATGTTACAGAACAAATACACGAGACTGACCTTGTTTTTCTTTCCGGGAGAGGAACATGGCTGTCATTGAAAATCGTTTCACCAAAGTGAGGCTGTGCAGAACCGAGTACAGATCAACTCTGTGGGGAAATGATAGAAGGCAAAGTCAGCCACATAAGACATACTTGTGTTGCAATAAACGGAAAGACTATACCGTCAATTGCCTATATCATGAGGTTTTTTTTCAGGCTTCTAGCTATTGGTAAAAGTTAGTCCAGAGTAATTTTATACTATTCATAGTCACAGGCCGACTTCTGGGTTTTACTGAGCATTTTGGCCGATCAATCTCAGCGATGGTTGTAGTACAAAATAAGAGTTGACTTATTTCTTCCAATACATTTAATACAGAGCGTAATACATTACAATCGATATTCACCGTTCAAGCTGAAGGTAAAAACGGGCTTTCCCATTACTTCTTTACCATTCTTTGAAATAAAAGAGTTTGGGACACAAGTCCCCTTTCTGAGCTGCTGCTCTCTATCACAGCCATCATCCCCGCAGCTCACATGCTGAGTTGAATTAAGCAGTGACACTTACTTCTCTGGGTGAAGAGCCAGGGTTTTTAGAATGGTGGTGAGGATATCGGCATCTATACTCTGACCAAACAGCTTGGGGTAATTGTCAGGAGGAATAGCCTGTGGATAAACATCGCTAAATGAAGGGGTTTTTTTCGGCAACAAAAATATCTCGATACAGTAGTCTCCGCCTAAACGCACGGTGCTCGGTAGGGCTCCTTAGCGTGTGTTTATACAGAGCGTGCGTTTACATGAACCTTTGCAAAGGGAGGAAGGGACGCAGTCATCTCATTGCCTTGATATTCTAGTGACCTCCCTTTGGGATGGTGGTCACTTTGGCTGATCATGTGACGACACGTGACGGTTTTGTGAAGGATTTCCCGACTGTGATTAAGAATACAAAGGCGTTGAATGGGTGTGTGTCTGGGGGCGGGGTTGATACAGACTCAATGTATAGATACGCACCATATAATGTCGGGAACAGATAGCGTAAGAGGAAACGGTTGATGATAGTAACAGAGTCGACGGCCCTGCCACGTGGCTTTCCAAGCGACCACCCTCGACCGAAAATTCATGGGCGAGCATTCACGTGTGTATCGCATCATAGGCCTAGGTCTAATTAAACATTACATGCAGTCACCCAAACACCAGCCGCAAACCCAGTGACCAATCAAATAACATTTCAGTCACCCAACCCCCCAACATTTTACCAACCAGTTCTAGATCTTTGTGTCTGAGGAAAGTTGGGTGTGAAAACGCTGTCCATCACTCTCTTTGTTCGGCGTGAGGGGCAGTCTCACCAAATATCATGCTGTCTAGGCTTGTCTTATGCAAGCTGTGCAGATTTCCCTTTGTTCAGCTTAACCTGTCAGCATGTTCCACGGATCGGACCATGCGTTTAGAGGGAGTGACCGTGCGTTTAGAGGGAGTGACCGTGCGTTTAGAGGGAGTGACCGTGCGTTTAGAGGGAGTGACCGTGGGTTTGTACATCTAAATTAAGTAGTAAAAGACCCGTCAGATAACGAAAGCGTGCTTTAGAACGGCGTGCTTTAGAACGGCGTGCTTTTAGGCGGAGACTACTGTAGGGCCTACTTGAAAATAAGCAGTGAGAAAAGAGACAAGCATTACATTTCAGGGTAAGAAAAAATTCCTGGTAAGAAATGGTACAGGTGAGGCACATCATTTTAAGGCAATGCGATAATTTAAACCCTTATTTTAAAAATTAAAAGCTAAGATTTAATTTCCAATAGGAATAAGCAAAGAGGATGGAAAGCCATTTTAGAGTTTGGGTGAAGGAACAGTAGGCCTACATTCACCTGATCATGGACACCGAGTTCTGAGGAAAAAACAGACAGACAGAAACAATGGAGTAAAGAAGACGGACCAAGAAATGGTGCTCTCCTCCAACCTTCTGGGGATTTTTTTTAGGGGGGGGGGGGGGCCCCGTTGGGTAAGTGATTTTTTTTTGTAAGTGTTTTAAGGCGCTCGCAACTGCCTAAGGTCATTTGAAGGCACGGGACACATAAAACATTTTCAGTAGTTTGGAAATTTTGAATTTTGCCCGGATGGTGGCTGAAGCTTACTGTTATCCATTTTAAACAACCAAGGGATCTTTACGTGCGCAACTTGAACATGGGACCTCCGAGACTTTTTTGCCCTTGTCCGAGAAAGCTTGGTGTAGATCTTTCCTACCAGAAGATCAGGGGTGTGGCTAAAAGACAGCTGTAAGAAGGAGCCAAAGAGTAGCAGAAGAAAGGCTGCAGAAAGAGTCAAGAAGCCCACAGGAGGGGGCAAAGGAGCGGGGTAGGGGCAGAAAGTGGAGACCAAAGCAGACGACGGAACATTGCTAGAGAGCAGGAAAGGATGTTCAAGGAGGCAATTTCAGAGAAGGAAATTTTTCTGTCGCTACGCAGATTCGAACGTGGGACCCTTGAATGAGAGGCGAACACCTTAACCTCCAGGCCACAAGAGCCCCCTTCTGTAAAATTTCCTTAAATAACCAAAGTGTAAGAATGTCCCACCGGGAGGTTTTGAACCACAGTGGCCCACATAGCAGTCTGGTATGATACAACCACAGAGGCCAACATAGCAGTCTGGTATGATACAACCACAGAGGCCAACATAGCAGTCTGGTATGATACAACCAAAGTGGCCCACAAAGCAGCCTGGTATGATACAACCAAAGTGGCCCACATAGCAGTCTAGTATGATACAACCACAGAGGCCAACATAGCAGTCTGGTATGATACAACCAATGTGGCCCACATAGCAGTCTGGTATGATACAACCAAAGTGGCTGCATTTCGGCGGATCAGTGGTAACAAATGAGGTTGCGACTGTGTGAACAACAAACTCTACATTTCATCCTGGGCTATATTTGAGATCTATCTGTTCTTGTTTTTGTTATTGTCCGTCTACAGCTGTGAGAAAAAATTCCCAAGAGGACAGCAAAGTTAGTATATATAACAAAAAAAGTGTTGGATCAGAATCCACAGGGTAAGAGATCAAGGGGGGAAGCCACGGAGAACTTGGAGAAGTTCCACAGAAAATGATGTCCAGAATAGGGTAAAGACATGGAGGAAAAATATCAAGACGCCATCCCAAGATAGGAAAAAGTGGAAAATGTCTGTCGGTGGCTGTAACTTCATCTACGGTGAGAAAGGCGGTGATGATGATGATGATGATGATGATGATGATGATGATGATGATGATGATCCTGAGGAAGCCCACGGGGCGAAACGTTGAGCTATCAAACAAATTTAAACATTTTATATTGTCTGGTATGATACAACCAAAGTGGCCCACATAGCGAAACGTTGAGCTATTAAACAAATTTAAACATTTTATATTGTTATTTTATTTTTGTTTAAAATTAAAACAAGACTCTTCCTCCTACCCTGCTTACCAAACAATGATGATGATGATGATGATGATGATGACAGTAAAGTTCTCTTCTCTCCTTCCACCCAACTCACCTGGAAATATTGGAAGAATGACTCTGGCTTGCGCTTGAGCTGCTTGAAGTCCGCCTGGAACTGAAACGATGTCTGAGGAGGGCTCAACTTATCCTCGGCTCCCTCGGTATCGGCGCTGGACGTCCGCTCACTACTGGAAGAAACGGCAAGACTGGACGCCGCTGACACTTTCGGTCCAGACACTGTTGCAGAACTGGACTCGGAGCCAGATTTGTGTTTGGTGTCTCTAGAAGTAGAGCGACTCTGCTCTTCAAGACGACTTTCCGGCTGGGATGCTTGTGCCTTTACAGGTGTCGTGACCTGTTTTATTTTATCGTGCCCTGGAATTTCCTTTTTGGTATCACTGGCTCTGTCCTCCGGGGCCATATCTCTTCTCTCATTGACGAGGGCGGGTTTGGTTGTGGTCAGTTCCTCAATCTTGGTGCCCGCTGGGCTCGAGGCTGAGGATACAAATAGCTTCTCAAAGTCTTCCTTCTCTTTAGCTGAAATCTTTTTGGCCAGTTCACTCTGATCAGCGCTTGGGGCAGGTCTAGCTGCAGTTTCGATCCCAATTTCTTCAATTGGGACTCGGAATAGGGGTTTCTGGGGAAAAGAGATGACTTGATGTAAAATGCCTACAGGAAATCTTTCAAGACTATGATTCCCCAAAACATCACAAAAATCCGTTCAACCAGATGTGCACTGGCACAATCAGTAGAAGGACCCTTGGCAACATTTTGGAGAGAGCAACGGAGCATCAATGGACATGTCCGGAGTGCAGGGACGCTGCTTCCTGAAACAATAACAATATCACAAAAATCAATTGATATTCTCTTTTGATACATCAAGACTTCTCAGTACTTCACGCTGCACCGTCTACGGAAGAGGAAAAGCAACCATTACAACAGCGGTAAACCAAGGAATTTTTTCCAACTTCACAACATAACCACAGCAAAGTAATATCCTGAACAAATCCTGGTTAGTTGAAAGAAACATTTGACCATGTCACAACTTCAGCAAAAATAACATTTTTACAATCCTTTCATCAACATCCAGAAAAGTTCCCGCTATGCAAAGATTTGAAGACCATTTATTTTCTCATTTCCCTTTGTCTTTCTGATCCACTAAGGGGAACTTTGGTGAGAATCTGGTTTACAATAAGTTTGAAAAATTTCAGTAACAAGACAAAGGTTAAGTCTTTATTATAATCTTTTAGTTTAGTTTTACTAGTTTTTACGGCGCTCGCAACTGTATAAAGTCATGTGAGCGCCAAGGGTTAAATGTCAATAGAGAAGTCCTTACAGGGAATCAGACTTACTCTGCTCACCTCTTTGCCTTCAACAGCACATAGTCTGCTTTGACTATCAAGGCACCCCGGAAATAGAGGGTCACAAGAGTGTGACAATCATACAAAAGAAGTAAAGGAAAAATGACCACAGCAAGGATTAGGAAAGAAAAAGCAGCAGTTCCCTGTTGCAGTTCAGGCACAGTTATGAGCATGACATTGATGAATCAGCCCATTTACAATTCTACTGTGCATAAGAACATGTCCCACTTTGGGAATGGCCTAAAGACACTTCAGTCAGTTGCACCGCCCCAGGTAAAAAAAAAAGACAGAGGTGACACCACCAACCAATCAATAACTGAATTCTACTTCACTCTTGATTCAACACTACTCTGACTACCCCATAGAAAAGGTATGTATTAAAAAAAAGGACACAAAACACACCAAAGGACACTTGTGGTTGCAAACCCCTCCCCAGAAGCATCTTCTAAACTTTCACAGAGTACACAATTACCTTTTTTTAATAGTAAGAGTTTTACGGCACTTGCAACACAATAAGTGCCGAAGAATAGATGTGTCACAAGAGAGTAACATACACAAAAAAAGGAGGAGGAGAGATAAGGACGGTAGATGTTTCAGAGATGCCAACCACAGAAAACCGAAATGAGTATTGGGAAATATGAAAATGTGTATTCCCCACGACCAACCGACCAACCAGTAGGCTAAAACAGCTCCTGGACATGGATGGCTGGTGCCTCTATAAATAAATCATTGATGGTCGACCAACCAGAAATAGTAAAATGTTCTGGGTGTCCAGCCAAAAAAAATTACTAGATCTAGTTCACCAGCTCGAAAAAGGGAACACACACGCGTACAATATACATGTATCCAGTAAACAACATGTCAGTGTTCAATGTTGTACTGGGGTCTTGTTCGACATAAGTATTTCAGTCTATTGTATAATATTTTCCTCTCATTATTATATAAAAAATAGATCCTGCTTTGAGAGTTCGGAAGGGCTTAGAACAAGAATTTCGACTATCAAGAACCAGTCTAGGTGTCATGATTCATATTATGAACTGACAGACTCAAATTATTACTCAAACTCAGAGAAAAGCAATAACTTGAATGGCTCAAGTAGACCCATGCACTGTGAGAGTTGTAACAACTGTGGTAGGGCAAGATGCAGTGACACTGAAAATCTGCCAGTCTTGAACAGAAAGCAAACACTTTATTTCAATAACACAGACTTGCAAAGTATGAGGGGTCCCGATTCCGCACACGGCCTACACCAACGCGCGCTTTGCAGAAAGCTCTAATCAAAATTCTGAAAATTGCTTCCAAGTTTTTGTCCTCTAGTGTTGCCTTAAACCCCCGATAGTATCTTAAACCCAAAAAAAATCAATAATCTCCTCCCCTTTTCCGCCCGTAGTCCTATACTTCGCAACGCTGTTTCTCCCACCAAAGACGGTGTTTACTCACTACGATGCCGCATTTATTTATGACGCGAATGCGCACAGGATCAGTGACCGGTCACGATGGCGAGCCCGACAATCTAAAAATCGGACGACGCTTGTATTTTCTTTTCTTTTTTTTCCCATAAGTGACAGCACAGCGACGAGTCAGAGTATTTATTACATTTTATTTGAACGGCGACATTGTGTTTATACTGCACAACCTGCATGCCACAAATTAATGTTGCGTTATCAGACAACTGCTGGCAAACTTCTCGGTGGTAACGAAAGCGAAAGTAGATTTTGATTTTCCCGATCGAGCCTCGGTGTCGCATACGCTTCCGCCTGCCGCCATAGCTGCCTTTTCGCGTGAAAGTGAAACGTACTCTCCAGACGGGGAAAAGATTAACGAATATAATATCACGATCACAACCGGCAAAAATGAACTTACTGACCACATCGGACTTGGTTTTCAAATATTCCAGTTCTGAGATACTGATACTATTTTGACAAAAGATGGGACCTGAGATAATTAGATTTACTCGCCCAAGCTGAATCTCGTAGTTTTCGCATTCCAGGATGCGTATTTTTTCATGAAAAGTCGTATTCGCGTATTTTCAGCCAAAAATCGTTCTAAAATACGTAAAATCGTACTGGTTGGCATCTCTGGATGTTTTATAGGAAAGAAGGAGCAAACCACACCAGAACACCTGCAAACCAGCCACACACAATTACCTTTGACCTTTCTTCAGGAGGCTTGTAGATTGGTTTCACTCTACCACATTCATCCTCCGTTAACGTTGTCGTCACAGGTGCCTCATCTTCCCTCTTCAGCTCCTGGAGATATTCGAGGAAATGACAGACATACCATTATACAACAGATGTCTAGCAACAGCAGCCCCTGTTGACATTCATCAGGGGAAAAAAAGCTAATCAAAACAGTCTAGGAGCATGAGTGTTCAAACATAATCTTTCGACAGAGCAGACACCCTTGCCAAGAAGGGAGCATCACAAACACAACCACACAACCCAGTTTCACAACAGACAGCCAAGAACATCATCAAATACAACACCAGGGAACAGTGGCTGAATGGACGGGCAATGGGCAAAACTGGAAGAACTGTATTTGCACACATGACAGCCCCCAACTCTAAAGACGCAATAAATTCCCTGAGTAGAAGAGAACAAGTCACGTATTTCGCCTGCGAACACAACACATACCACTAAATTCCTACCTTAATAGGATCCGCAAGGATACCCCACCCGACTGCCCGTTGTGTGACTGCCAGGAAGAAACAGTACCACACCACCTCTTTAACTGCCCAGCACTTTGCGACCTGTGTAGCACCTACCTACCTGCCTCCCCAGACATCGGAAACACTCTATACAGCGACAAAGCACAGCTGATTAAAACCTGTCAATTTTTTGCCATATCGACAGACCGAAGGGCTAGAACCCAAATGGCCGCTGGATCGGAAAAGTAAAGTAAAGTAAACATAATCTTCTTTCTTTTATTTTTGTAAGTGTTTTACGGTGCTCACAACTGCATAAGTCATAAGAGTGCGCGGGACACATGTAACATTTTTAGTCGGAAGGAAATTTTGAATTTAGCCTTGGGTGGCGACTGAAGCCTACTCTTATCGATTTTGGACCTCCAAGAGATCTTTAATCGGCACAACTTGCACATGCGACCTCCGAGATTTTTTCGCCCTTATCTGAGGTTTGGTGTTAGATCTTATCAAACACAATCACAAAAAAACCCCAAACATGCCTCTTGCAGCATGACTTCCTCTATAAATTTTAAAAAAAAAAAAAAAATCAGCTTTTATATGAGGTAAAACACTCAAGGCATGACATACCGAAGCCAGCACATTTGTTTACTTTTTCTCTTTTTCCTTTGTTTTCTAAAAGAAACACCTTCACCAATTCTTTGCTCATTTCACAACAGGTCATTCAATCACATACAAAGTACAGTAAAGCCATTTCGGGGGGCTCTCGTGGTCTACAGGTTACGGTGTTCGCCTCTCATTCAACATGTAACCTGACAGCGATAGAAAATTTTCTTCTCTGAAATTTTCTCTTTTCACATCCTTTCCTGCTCTCCAAAAATGTTTATCATCTACTTTCGTTTCCACTTTCTGCTACCACCCCTACCTCCTTTGCACCCTCCTCTGGGCTCCTGAGTCTTTCTACTGCTACTCCTCAGCTCCTTCTTACTGCTGTCTTTCAGCCGCAACCCTGATCTTAGGATAGGTAAGATCTAACACCTAGCTTTCTCGGATACGGGCGAAAAATCTCAGAGGTCCCGTGTGCAAGTTGTGCACATTAAAGATCCCTAGGTAGTCAAAAATTGATAAGAGTAGGCTTTGGCCGCCACTCATGCAAAATTCAAAAATTAATTTCTACAAAACTAAAAAGTGTCTCTTGCGCTCATATAACCTCATGCCATTGAGAGCGCCGTAAAACACTTAAAAACCAAAAGCCATTTCAAATTACACTTTCTTATTTTCTGAAAACTGTCAACATTTCCAATGAAATTTTCATTTGGTTTTGAAATTTCCAAGAGTTTTGATAATCAGCTTTTGTTGTGATAGCTTCCTTGTCCCATAAGCAAAACAAGAGAGACACTTCCCTTTTTGCTTGCATAACAAAACAAACTTTCCCTGTGTGTGTGTGTGTGTGTGTGTGTGTGTGAGTGTGTGTGTGTGTGTGTGAGTGTGTGCGTGTATTTATGAGTGTGTGTGTGTGTGTGTGTGTGTGTGTGTGTGTGTGCGTGCATGTATTTGTGAGTGTGTGTGTGTGCATGAGTGTGTGTGTGTGTGTGTCTGTCTCTCTCTTTCTCACACACACACACACACACACACACACTAACAGACACACACACACACCATCTCACCTTCTGCAGCCTCTCAATCTCAGTTTTGGCTTGTTTGTTTGAAGGCTCCAGATCCAGGACCCGGTTGAAATCAGCGACGGCTTCGTCCAGTTTGCCCAGACTTGACCTCGCCGTGGCTCTCCGGAGGTAAGCCTTCACGTACATCGGGTCCAGGGATATGGAGGTTGTACAGTCCAGCTCAGCAGCGGCGAACCTGTGAAGAATACACTAGTCCATTATCTCTGACCCACAGACATATAGGAGGCATCGTGGTAAAATCAGGCGCTCATCAAAATAATGAAATCAAAGAAATCAGCCTTTTCTTTGGCCGATAGGCAATTTTTTTCTATTTTTTTTTTCTTTTTTTTTTTTTGCTCAATACCTTTTATGTCAGTTTAAAAACACATTTTTGTGTGGATTTTACAGAAAAACATTGATTGAAGACGCAAAAAAATGTAAATTTTCAGTTTTCAAGGACGCTCAGGCTATGGAAGTTACCAAACTTTGGCTGCCATTTTCTCGCTAATTTTACCTCTGAAATCAGGTGACCCTGACCTCCTTCAATCGCAAATACTTCTACTTCTATTCAGGATAGATAGATAATTTTTCCCCCACAAGGAAGGCAAATGCTCAGGCTTTCAGATGATACCAATAACCCCACATGCCCCAAAAAAGCATAATCAATGATCAGTGCTGGTCAACCTTTTTATAGCCAGTGCCCATTTTTGCCACCTTAATGAGGTTAAAATTTTCACAACTTAAACTTATATTTTCTCTATTTCTTTGTATTTGGGGCTTTCACGGACAACGAATTACGGAAATCTCGAACTCTATTTCCAATCCACGACGAATTCAAGTTACCCGTGTTTGACTGTATATAGATTTCCAACTCGTGTTTTACTATCATATAACCCTACGACGTGGGGTACTCTGAGCCACCACTTTCCAAAGAGGAAATTTACTTGTTAATCTAATCCGCACGCTTTGCACAGCAGTCCGTCAAAATGATTTTTTGAGAAATACTGAAAGTTTCAATAGTACTTTTCCCTACGCAGGAGATCCTCACTGCCCGCCAAAAGGACCAAATTGTCCACTATTGGGGTGGGTGGTTGGCGGGTGCTCTGGTGTGGCTTGCTTCTTCTTTCCTGTCAAACATCTATCGTCCTTATCTCCCCTTCTTCTTTTTAATGTTTGTTACTCTCTTGTAACACCTCTAATCTTCTGGTGCTCATATGACCGTATGCAGTTGCGAGTGCCGTAAAACCTCTACTAAAACTAAAATAAACAACTATAGGGCGATATCACCCAGGTGGGCAAGCACTGGTATAGACAAGACGTTGACACTCGGGGGAATTAGCTCCTAACTCTTTCAGCCCTGAATCCCCCCTCCCCCCCCCCCCCACCCCCACCAGTTTACAGAACTTGTGATTCCTATATATCTCTTTGCACAACAGCTCGATGCACAGGCTAGGGCCAGTGCTCCAGTTCTTGAGCTTAAGTTACCAACTTGAGCTGACTTTGTTTTGTTTTAGTACGAGTTTTACGACACTTGCGAATCTGTTAGGACATATAAGTGCCGCCGATTAGAAGTGTTACAAGAGAGTAACAAGCACAGATAACGACGATAAATGTTTGATAGGAAAGAAGGAGCAAACCACACCAGAACACCCGCCAACTACCCATGAGCTGGCTTTAAGCGTGACAGGTTATGAAAACCATTAAAAAGATGACAATGATTCTACTCTACAAGTTGCACAAAGCCTCAATGCAAACGAACATATCTAAACAAGAAATCCATCAAACAAACCAACGAACAAACCAACAAACCAACATATTGTGAGCAGTAAGAGTGAAATCATAGATCAATTTGTTTCCAGTGACAAGTTGTCACCAAGTACATAATATTTTAAAACTAACTGATGAGAAAACCCAATCACACTACATTACAAAATCACCACTACACCCCCCCCCCCCCCCCCTCCTTCCCCCACAGATGTGTGGTGAAAAGTACAGTCGAACCTGTGTAAGACGGCCACCCATTGTCAAGGGGAAAAGTGGCCGTATAAGACAGGAGGCCGTCTTAGGCAGGACTGATCAAAATGAAGAAAACAAACCATTCTCTTCTGAGGTCCCAATCTAAGGTTGCAGCATTGGTGTTATTGTTGCTGTTTTCACTGGTTTTTGTTTTGTTCGCTTTTTTATATTTTGTTGCAGATTTTTTGTACAAGGGTGGCAATAAAACAAAATATGTCAGATGAAGAAGACGCCAGTGCCACGGTAAAACAAACACATGGGTCGCCACCACTCGGAGAACGAGCAACGCTTCTGTCGCAAGTTCATGTTGACGTCCTTTGTTACTTTGTTACAGACTGGGTAAACAGTGACCGCCCATCTCACTTACGATTTGTGTACGAGTTGCAGGCAGATCTAATGGGTTATGAGGGATCACACGGTTACCTCGCCAGTACCGGTAGCTGAAAATATTGTTACCTTCTGGTCAACAGTGGGAGGGGCCACCGCAACATAATCAGTTGGAGGGACTACCTAACAACAACGACAGATGATTGGCTAAGACAGGTGTTATTGTTTGGTGTGATAGAGGTTGTGTATTGAAATATAGTCGTCGTGGCTATGTTGGACAGGTGGTCGTTTTACACAGTTAAATTATATATATATTAAAAAAGCAAGGGGGGGAATAGAAAGTGGCTGTTTGTACAGGTGGCCATCTTATAGAGGTGGCCATCAGGGCAGGTTCGACTGTATATTCAAAGAGCTGAACTTACTTTTGCTGTTTGAGTAGAGCCATGGCTCTGTTTGCAGGCAAAATGGCGTTGGTGGGGTCAAAGTCCATACCTTTTGAGTAGGCTTCCACAGCTTTGTCAATATCTCCCCTTTTCAGGAAGTCATTACCCTATACATAAAAAGTAATTGGCGACTTTTTAAGTCAATTGGACACACAATCGAGAATCAATGAAGGCTAATTATTCCTAATGAATGCACTCATAAAGGTAGTCAGCAAGAAAGAAGTGCAGAAGAACCTTTAACTGCTAAATTTTTAATGATGGAGAAAAAAGTGAAAGGGTGTGCAGTTGACTTGCTTTTCGGTACCCCCCCCATAATAAATAAATAACAACATAGATGATGAGAAACAAATTGCAATACAAACTTAAAGATAAATTTAATATCAGCTTAACAAAAGTATACAAGGAACAATAAAGAAAGACAGAGCTACTAAAACAAGCACTCCCATTATTTTGAGCCTGATTGTCTTGTACTTTGTACCAAAAGTAATGCATATATTCAACGTCCAAACCTTTACATGTTTTCTCAACCTAAAATACAGTTCTGGTAAGAGGGCAACATATTCATCTTATCATATCTTTACTACAGCTTTCCTCACCTTATCTTTTTCTTGTCCAGCTAGATGTTTCTTTCTCTCGAGCTCCCATTCCTCATCCGTTTCATACTCCGATGACGATGTCTCCTTCTTGCCTTCATCTTTATCGACTTCTTCCAAAGCTTTTTCCTGAAATATCGAGTCATGGGGGTAAGATTCAACTGACTTGCAGACTATGACGAGTCAGTGATATAGAAGCCAGAATATGCCATGATCAGGTCAAAACAAAAGAAAAAGATGAGTCATACGTAGAAAAATCTACCAAAACAGATGCCCCACTAACCTTCTGCTGCCCATGTGGGTGAAAACAACAGGTGAGCAAATATAAATGGAGTATAAACACATGATGTGGCTTTTCAGGACAAAGAAATACCTCTAGCAACAGTACAAATTTTGCAGCACATGACAATGACACAGTCATTAAACTGTATACTCAGTTGTGCAAGGATCGGATTTTAAGCAGCAACACTATATTACAAACAAGTACAAAGAGCTCACAGCTATAATGTAGTAATTTCCATGAAGATGGTATACAACCAGCAAAGAGGGCATTTTAGAATGCAGTTTTCCAAGCTCTTTGTTTGTCAGCTAAACAATTATCTGACAGGTTTTTTTTTACATATCAACCAAAAGCTACTACAAACTTGGGCAATCTGTACTTGTACTACTTCATGTCTCATGTCTAACATCCTGGAAGAGCTATATCATGCAATTGCTTGCTTCAGGATAGTCTGTCAAGACACATAGCAGGCCATGCGTGTAAGTGCATAGGATGATGGCTTCTGTAATTCACTGCGAAAAAGACGCAATTATTAAAAGTCTGCATACATAACAAATTATTGACATTTCACAACATCACACTCAGAACGTCAGAATTTACCACGTCAAATTGGTCCCAAGCTCGGAAATCAAAGCCACTGATCTTTCCAGTCCGTGGTTTATCTGAGGGAACTTCTTTCTCTTTCTTCTTCTTCTTCAGTTTCTTTTTGTGAATTGTATTCCGAACAGGTGGAAGATTAGATCCCTGAAACAAAGAAACCATACTAATTTTACAATGCAAAGTTTGCTCTGACATTTTATTAGAAAACAAAATACAAAACACAACAGGTGGGGAGCCTCATTACAGAAAGTGTGAGTTTGAAGGACAGTATCAATTCTATAAACACTTGCAGACCAACTAAAAAATTAGTTGCTTTTTTCTTTAAAATTTGTAAAAATCCCGCTGCTAAGTAAGTGGCATGTTAAGAGCAAAGTAAAGAACATTTAATCTACTATCGACAATAAAATTTTTTCTTTTGCAGAGCTACAAATCTTGGCCTTCAGATTTGGGCGATTTTGTAGTTTTGTTCATTAAATCATTAAAGTCAAGAGTAGGGGGG